>NC_071281.1:797500-1097500 GCF_023375685.1 Ictalurus furcatus
AATATACATTTATTAATTGCTTTTTTAATTCATTGAATTAGCTATCATGTTATGTTAATGTTCTGTTAATTCTGCATTACCAAATGAGTCAGTGAATCAGTGAGTCAGTGAATCAGTGAGTCAGTGAATCAGTGAGTCAGAGCATCAACTGGCATCAGTATTAAAAAGAGACTAGCACAAAAACGCATACACACACACAAAATAAAAATGGCATTGTTAAATACAAACCTGACTCCAGTGCACACACACTCACACAGCTCTCTGCTGTAATAGGTCAGCTTGGTCCAGTGCTGACCAAGGGGCAAGCGTCCATTTCAGGACTAATTAAGATAATTGTGTTTGGAGGCCAAAGCCAATCACTGCCTCGAGACTGTAAAGCCAAGTGTGGCTCTGTTAATTCCCCGATGGAGCGCACAAATCAGGTTGCACTCAGTAGTTTAGGCTCTGGTGCAGGCATCACTGAGGCTCGAAGCTTTACTGCAAGTCAGAGCTTGGCTGAGGGAGTAATTGGTGAAAAGCTGAAAAGCTCCAGTCTCTCAGTCTCTTACTTCATCCCTCCCTCTTACTCCTCCCTCGCTCTTTCTCTCTCTCATCAGAGCCAATAACTCACAGTTGGGATTCGTGCAATCAATAGGACTTTTCATTCTGTTCTGCTTCTTCCTCAGCCACTGAATCCTATACCACACACACACACACACACACTGAAGCATGATAGTGAGGATACACTGCAGATAAGTGCTCTTCGGTGTATTCATCTCCTCCCCCAGCCTCCCTTTAGCCATCTTTGTGAAATGAAGAATTTTTATTGGAGGTGAAATATGTGACACTTGCAGGAGGTCCATGTGTCATATTCTGCAGTCAATCATGGTGGTTAGGATGAGTTGATGCAAATCACGTCCAACAGAACCGACTGCTCTAATGAGTTTGGAGGCAATTTAGACACAATGTAAAGATTTGTTAATATTATATATATATATATATATATATATATATATACACACATATATATATATATATATATATATATATATATATATATATATATATACACACATAGCTCTAGTCTTATATAGCCTTCACATTGTATAATAAATACTCACATTATAAATCGTTCTAAAGTCTACACGTTTTATTATTTATTTTTGATGCTCAATTTACTTTCGTTACATTGCAGCCACACTCTTAGTTTAAATCCCAAGCCCTAAAAAGTCTTTCACTTAACTATCAAATCTTCTCTTTTTATAAAAAGGTGCAGAACATATAGTAAAACAGCCTCAGGCCACATCACATGTCTTCTTCTCTAGTTCAGTATACTCATTAACAGAGTTCATTAACAGAAAGAGTGTGACTGTGGAAGTGACTGATGGATTGTTCTAGTATTACACGTGAGATTCCAGTAAATGCAGTTCTAGCACTGGCATGTCCTAGAAAAAAAGAAAGAACTGATTAAAAATAAATAATAAATAAAAAACCCCTACCCCACCAGATGTTTTCATTTAGCATAAAGCAAACGCCATCTGGCTGTTCAAAATCAGTCTCGCCTCTCCAGCTAAAATACCACTCGCTTCATTAAAGAGGCACACAGTGAAGCCAGCCTCCAGACAGCCACCAGAAGTGCGAACAACTTCATCACATTAAGCACTGTTCCTCAGAAGGTTGTGTGTGTTAGTGTGTGTGTGTGTGTGTGTGTGTGTGTGTGTGTGTGTACACTCCATATGCTTTATATAGAGAATAATACAGTTTTTACCTTTTTTCACTTATTTCCTTTTAGCTGTTGAGGTAATATTTATATTCATACTGTATTTGTATTAATGTGTGTGTGTGTGTATGTGTGTGTGTGTGTGTGTGTGTGTGTGGAGACTAAATGTACACATGATTATAAGAATACATGATGTTTCCATTTGTAAGTGTTCCTTAACAGTTTTTAGGTTTATTTTTTTTTAAAAAGGCAAAGTATTACCTTTTGAATACTGATTATACTGACTGAATACTGATTATATTGACTGAATACTGATTATACTGACTGAATACTGAATATACTGACTGAATACTGATTATACTGACTGAATACTGAATTATACTGACTGAATACTGATTATACTGACTGAATACTGAATTATACTGACTGAATACTGATTATACTGACTGAATACTGAATATACTGACTGAATACTGATTATACTGACTGAATACTGAATTATACTGACTGAATACTGATTATACTGACTGAATACTGAATTATACTGACTGAATACTGATTATACTGACTGAATACTGAATTATACTGACTGAATACTGATTATACTGACTGAATACTGATTATACTGACTGAATATTGATTATACTGACTGAATACTGATTATACTGACTGAATACTGAATTATACTGACTGAATACCTAATTATACTGACTGAATACTGATTATACTGACTGAATACTGAATTATACTGACTGAATACCTAATTATACTGACTGAATACTGATTATACTGTGAATACTGATTATACTGACTGAATACTGAATTATACTGACTGAATACTGATTATACTGACTGAATACCTAATTATACTGACTGAATACCTAATTATACTGTGAATACTGATTATACTGACTGAATACTGAATTAAACTGACTGAATACTGATTATACTGACTGAATACCTAATTATACTGACTGAATACCTAATTATACTGTGAATACCGAATTATACTGATTGAATACCGAATTATACTGACTGAATACTGATTATACTGGCTGAATACTGAATTATACTGGCTGAATACTGAATTATACTGACTGAATACTGAATTATACTGACTGAATACTGATTATACTGACTGAATACTGAATTATACTGACTGAATACTGAATTATACTGACTGAATACTGATTATACTGACTGAATACTGAATTATACTGGCTGAATACTGAATTATACTGGCTGAATACTGAATTATACTGACTGAATACTGAATTATACTGACTGAATACTGAATTATACTGGCTGAATACTGATTATACTGACTGAATACTGATTATACTGACTGAATACTGAATTATACTGACTGAATACTGATTATACTGACTGAATACTGAATTATACTGACTGAATACTGAATTATACTGGCTGAATACTGATTATACTGACTGAATACTGAATTATACTGACTGAATACTGAATTATACTGGCTGAATACTGACTGAATACTGAATTATACTGACTGAATACTGATTATACTGACTGAATACTGAATTATACTGACTGAATACCTAATTATACTGACTGAAAACTGATTATAGTGACTGAATACAGAATTATACTGACTGAATACTGAATTATTGATCGTAAACCCAAAATGTAAGGCTTACAGTAACGTGGACCAGGCTGTAGAGGAAGCGTTCTTCTGAGATCTGCTGAAGCAGTTTTCTGAGCGTCATGTTAGAAATATGCAGGAATATTATATAACAGTGCGCGAATAATCCAGTGCCTGAAACAAGCATGCATCAATTATCAAATACATCTAAGCAAAAGCATCATGCATAAGACATCAGAGGAGTCGTGCTGTAAGGACGAGGCTTGATTTTTTATTTTTTTCCTCTCTCTGTGGAACAGTGCCATCTGTTGGTGCTCCAGCCTTGTGTATGAAACATCTGCCGTGTTACCTGACAGGATTCCTCTCAGATTTCCGACACTGCAAGAAAAGCAGAATTAGAATACTTTTCACCACTCTAATAAGACCAAAGTGCAAATAATAAAAGCAAGTGGCTATTCCCTATTTAAAGTATATCACATTTTTGTGCATGCATCGATATCGGTCCTCACAGGATTTTTGCTCCTGTCTATATATGAACAGATATCGTTAAGACAGACTCTGAACGAATCTCCTCCTCTGCAGTGAAGCTGAAAGTGTCGGATCGGATCCTAAATCAGATGTTAATGTGACCAGTGGCTGTGATCTTAAGGGAGCACTGATGTTCAGCGTGGGTATGCTGTAAAGTGTCTCGAAACAAAGCCCTAAGTGATTCTCCCGAGGCTGCTGGGAAAGCACACCACCTCAGAGCTCCTCAGACCGCAGGCAGGAAGATGTATTTTATGTGTTCTCTGGATGCGGCCCATGGGGCCTGTAAGGGATGCAGTAGATAGAAGCAGTAGTTTCTCCTCTTAAAGCACTGCCGCAAATCTCACAGCACTCGCTGTCTGGGCAGACATCAATCTCCTGATTGTGTTGTGCCCTGTGTTGTGTAGAATTATAGGTCTGTGTGTTGTCTTGTGTGGTGTGAGCTAAGCTGGGCTAGCCATCGTGGGATGAGCGTTACGGGCCATAAAGGGGCAAAAGTATAAAACTGATCTATCATTTGACGCCCATAACCATAGTGGTGTTTAATTCATTTAGACGTTGTGGCTCTGTAGAGAGAAAGAGAGAAATGGGGAAAGCTTTCGCTTTTTTATTGTACAACAATAGCGTGTTCTGTATGTGTGATTTTTTTTTTTTTTTGCATTGTCTTAACGCTTTTTGTCTAGATTTCCTAAATATACACTGTCTTTACTCAGGGGTAACTACAATGACAGTCAGTAAGAAAACATTTCATCCAAAATTTTATGACATTTAATCTGGTAAGAATCGGTATAATAACTTCCTGATCCCATGCTAGTGTTAAAATCTGCTGTTATAGGAAAATCATCCGTGACCAAATGGTGAGATGCATCCAGGAATAAACAGGGTTAGTGAATTACCAATAAAAGCATGACCCGAAGTGTTTATTTCCTCTTATACCACGTGTAGGAAAACCCACTCTGTTGTTGTTGTTGTTCAAAATGATACATTTCAGGAACATTTATAAAAAAAAATACAGGCTACAGGACCCCAAGCAAGTTTGTATGCGTGCTTGAATTATTTATACGAAACAGGTCTAATAAACACGAATATGAATTCAGAGCGACACTTTCTTTCACAATGTTTACATTCACTGTCTCCAAAAAGTGCATTTAAAGCAGGATTTGTGTGAGTTCTTGAAGGCTGTAAACTAATTTAATAGCTTTTCTTTTACATGTTATTGTGTATTCTACCACTTAAAAACCAATAATCTGGACTCTGAAACTACTGTAGGCCTATAATATGATGCTTATGGGAAAAAAGTATGTGATAATGGTCATAAAAGATCAACGAAGTCATCATGACGATTCCATGTTTAACCATCCGTCAACTCAATCAATGCGTCTAAAGATATATCTAATATATTTTCCCTAGATGATATAGATCATGCAGAATGAAAGGCACGTGTGCTTTAGAGCATCTTATCATTAGATGCTCTTTTTTTCGGCCTGAGACGAAGACTTTGATAATCCATATGTCTATCCATGAACATCAGGTGGCTCAGTCTCTCCCATCCAATAGCAGACTGCAAGAAATTTTTTTTTTTTAAATTAAAGGTGTGTAAATGCATGTGATAAACAGGTAACAGGCAATGTGAGGTGAGGTTACATCCACATTTGGAAAAATATTTTGCATGGAAAGCGGATCAGTTTCATTATGTAGACACTGTCTGGTTCTTTGCTTGTATTCCCAATTTCTCACGCTATAATTAGGCTACTTCTTACTCCTCAATCACGGAACTGAAACGAACGACAGCCAACCAGGCGTCCCGTCAGAGCTCAGACCCTATTACTGTATAGCGCAGGTCTTCTGGTAGACGCCTTCAAAAATGCTAAATAAACATCTCACAAAATGCTTCATCGTGCCAATTATAATCCATTTATGTGGCGCATCTGCCATCCAATTCCCTGTGTAAGTTGTTACTATAAAAACTAATGTATTAGAACGTGCATATTAATATAAACCTTGCAGCCAAAGCTACTGTCAGAGCTGCTGGAATAGAAATTAAAGCAATACCATCTGACCAATCAGAACTGAGAATTCAGCAGCACTGTGGGATAAAAAAAATGAAACACATGACTCTGGTTAGATGCATGTAGATTAATAACGGGAGACATTGCTTTATTAAGCTACAAAATCATGCAGAATAATTAAAGTGAAGAGTCTTGGGGAAAAAAAAGGGATGCAAATAAGGGCACTCAATACCCAGGTGCACATGCAAATCAATGCTCTCTATACTTAGAAAAGGGTCTCTGGGTCTCTCGTAAGTGTGTGTGTGTGTGTGTGTGTGTGTATGAGAGAGAAATTCAGCAGCTGAGGTCTGGGGAAACAGAGCAGAATGAAGAGTCCTATTGATCGCTCAGTTCCAGTTTTCCATCAAGCCTGTGAGTTATAGGCTCTGATGAGAGAAAGAGGGAGCATGAAGAGACAAGAGAGAGAATATCAGAACACAATCTTTTAGTTCACAGACGCACACAATGACAGTGAGTTAGCTCCACCGGATTTATACGGCTGCAGGACACACACACACACACACACACACACACACACACACACACACACTTCTTCCTTCACCACACGTCAGCTTAGTGTGTCATTGTGTGTCAGAAGATGTTACGAGGTATAAACACGTTAACTCTTCACGAGACGTGATCTTCTCCTATTCTCCTCTCTGATACACTGTGCAGTTATTTTATTGTGACTTATTTGTTACTTAAAATATACATTTCTGTGCCGTGTATAACTATTCAAGAAAACCTGCCCTGATTTTCCTTTAAACCACAAGAGCTTCTATGTGATATAGAATTTATTCCTTTTTCCCCCCTCAGGCATCAGTGTGAACGTGCTGACAATTTACTGACAAAGGCAAGCTGTGCACACGTCCTTCCAACATTTTTGTGAGACTGACTGAAAAGAAAATTCAATCCAGCATGGCTTCAGGTTGTACTTCAGTCTCTCTCCTGATACATCTGTGCCCCCTGAGCTGTGGTTAAACTTATCAAATGCTTTGCTTTTGCTGGTCCTATCAGACATCTTATAGTCTCGGGTGGGAGCTTAGGTCAGTATGTAGCTCTTATCATCTTCACTACGACCGCTAGATATCTCTGGCATGCTATTCAACAAGCAGTCCGTGTGTGCTGATATACTGAATGCACAGGCAACAAAATAATATTGATTCATGTTGAATAATAAGCAGCTCCATTCAGCATTCCTGCTTCAAGATCAGTGTTCCCAGGATGGGCTTCAGATCCACCACAACCCTGACCTGGATAAAACGCTTTCTGAAGATGAGTGAATAGAAAAAAATGGCAATACAGTATAATACCATGCATTATATTGTATCGTACAATATATAAGCAACAAATTATAAATATAGTCCCTCTTTTTTTAGTAAATATGTATAAAACCAGTTCTTGAGATTTGTATACAGAAGTGCTATAAGTGCCTTCAATCAATCAACATGACCGTTCTCTGGGCTAGATTTTTCTCTTCCAGCTAACAGTAGTGAGCTCTGTCAATGCACACGGCATACAGGCGACGTGACTCACTGACAGAACTGAGGACAGAAGTCTTTAAATTCGTTTATAATGAAAAAAAAAAGAGAAAAGAACAACCATGACTTCCTGTTTCACAGGGGTATAAATATGAGGTAACACACAGGCCAAATTCCCTTATTCATTCATAACAATGGGTAAGAGCAAGGAATATAGCTGTGATGTGCGGCAAAAGGTTGTTGAGCTTCACACAATGGGGCGTGTCTATAAGAAAACAGCACAAGCATTGAAAACGCCCATTTCCACCATCAGGGCAATAATTAAGAAGTTCCAGTCCACTGGAAATGTTATGAATCGACCTGGAATTGGACGTGTGTCTATATCGTCTCAACGCACTGTGAAGACAATATAACCTTCACATTCTATCAAAATAGAGCTTTTTGGTAATAAACACCAGAGGTGGTTTTGGAGCACACAGAGAGGTAGCCATATGGAAAAGTACCTCATGGCCACGGTTAAATATGGAGGTGGATCTTTAATGTTTTGGGGCTGTTTTTCTGCCAGAAGACCTGGACATTTTGTTAGGACACATGGCATCATGGACTCTATCAAATATCAACAGATATTAAATGAAGACCTGACTGCCTCTGCCAGAAAGCTTCAAATGGGCCGTGGTTGGATCTTCCAGCAGGACAATGATCCAAAACATCATCAAAATCAACACAAAAATGGTTTACTGACCACAAAATCAAGGTCCTGCCATGACCATCCCAGTCCCCTGACCTGAACCCCATGTGGGGTGAACTGAAGAGGAGAGCATGAATCTCGAAATTTGAAGTTCTGACCCATCAAGGCATGGACTCCTCTGAAGGTGTGCTGTGGTATCTGACACTAAGACATTACCAGCAGATCCTTTAAATCCTGTAAGATGCGAGGTGGGGCCTCCACATCCCACAGATGCTTGATATATATAACACATTTATAATAAATTGCATTGTATTTTCTAATATCTTGCACTATATTTGTGTTTCATAAGCAGGTTATGCCACAGGACATTGAAATCAAGTAACTGAGAGGGCATTGCATTTGTAAGCTCACAACCCACAATTCAAGATTAGCCAACAAACATCAACAAACTCAAACAATATTCTGCTAGCTGTATGTGAGAATTGTTTGTACAGGTTTATGTGGCTTGGCAGATTGGTTTCTGAACTGGCAATGCGTTACACTGATGGTGTGTGCTGGACAATGTTGGTGCTTTTTGGACAACTATGTGTTCGTTTATGGTTCGTTTTTTTAAGGATTGTTTGTTGGAGCATGTTGGACGGGAGCGCTTGTGATTTCATATGGACGACTTACAGGAGTGTATTTGAATCCAATCATCACAGACATCACACTGATTCTTTTTCTTCCTCACATTAACGCTGGAGTGGTTCCTTCTTTCAGATCTCGTTCAGGAATGGTTTTCTTCCATCCTTCTTCTCACAATCTAAGATTCATCTTTGAATCGGAGCATGTCGTCAAGGTCACAGAATTCTCAGCTAGATAGCGATAGCACGGTTTCCGTGGTGACTAGCGACAGCAGTCGTGTGGCTTTGCTCAGTGACAGCTGTGCTTTTATTAGCATGGAGACAAATAATTATCTCATCATGATCTTTAGCAATTATAGGCTTAAGTGGAAAGAAGATCTGGCCTGTCCAGGGATGTGAGGTGAGATACTGTAATGCGCAGAGACATATGGATTAATGTAGCTTGTTTTATTCTGAGACGGAGGGTGGGGGGTTGGGGTTTGTGAGGTCAGATCTTAGCATGGCCTGCTCTCTACACACTCCATAACGTTCTTTTCCCAAGAGGAGTTGAATAAATCTCACACAACAGCTGGAGGAAATTAATGAAATTAGCCGAAATGGAAGTCCCACTGGAATATGGTTATGTGGGTCTGTCAGGTGCAAAAGACGAGAATCTATCAGAGGGCTTCTTAATTGGCACAAGGAGTAGATCAGCACTCGTAGCCATCTTGTAGCACACTGTGTGAAGAGCTGTTTTGAGAGTTTTTGACAGGTAACCGTGTGTTCCTGTACAAGGCACAGACAGAGGGAAGGGGTGGGGGGTGGGGTGGATCTTTGGCTAATTAAAACCTACCTCAGTGGAATGTGATCACCTGTCACTGTCTCCTGATTATATTACAGTACAATTATACTCATGAGACACAGAAGCAAAATTAATCCTACTTTCCTATGAAAATTTGACATGAAGAGACTCATGAGACACATCCTCTCGTAGCTAGCATGCTATATAAAGGCTATACAAAAAAAGGGTACAGTCTCCAGATATCTCCACTACAAATGATTGACATTTTAATTATTCGGTGATGATGTTTGATTATGTAATATTTTATATCATTTACATTTATTTACATTTATTCATTTAGCGGACGCTTTTATCCAGAGTGACTTACGAGTGAGGAAAAACAAGCAAAGCGATATATCAAGCGGAGAACAATACAAGTAGTGCTACCGTACAAGATTTATAATCGAGTTCTAGAGAAGCGAAGTGTGCAGAGTAGAGGTGTAAGTGCAATCTCCTTTAATATATATAAAAGGGGGAGGGGCAAGTTATGAGGTTAGTTAAGTGCTCACGGAAGGGGTGGGTCTTTGGCCATTTTGAACATAGTGACAGATTCTGCTGTCCGGATTGAAGTTGGAAGTTCATTCCACCACTGAGGGACAGTCAGTTTGAAGGTTCTAGAAAGGACCTCATGCCTCACTGAGCACTAGGCACAACCCGGCGTCGGTCGTTAACTGATCGCAGGTTGCATGAGGGAACGTAAGCCTTCAGGGGAGAGTTTAGATAGGAGGGTACTGTTCCAGACAAGGTCTTGTACGTGAGCATCAAGGCCTTGAATTTTATACGGGTGGCTTCAGGAAGCCAGTGTAGGGAGGTGAAGTTACATGGGTTACATTGCAGTGACATGGGTTCTCTTGGACTGGTTGAAGACGAGGCGTGCTGCTGCATTCTGAATCATCTGAAGGGGTTTGATGGAGCTGCTGGGAGGCCCGAGAGTAGTGAGTAGTGTGGGAGAGATGGACTGAAGGAGGTGAGAAGGGATAGGAGGACAGTTGAGAGTTACATGGAGGAGGAGCCTCTGAGTGTCTGGAGTGGAGAACTGGTTCCTGATTGATGTAACCTTGTTGGAAAAGAAAGTGGCAAAGTTGTGTGCAGTGAGAAAAGTAGGGGAAGGGGGATGAGGGGGTCAGAGAAGAGAAGAAAATGTTGTGAAGAGAATATGGGTGTTGGGAGAGCTGCCAGTCGTCTCCTGGTAGCATATGGCTTTGGTTTCCACTGCAGAGATGCAGTGGAAATAAGAGGAGAGAAGTGTTTAGTGATTTCATTTCATCTGCCCTTAACTTGGTCCGGTTGTTATGAAGATTTGGTCCGGTTGTTACATATCATAACTAACAGTATATCAGAAAAGGTTAATGAAATTTAAATTTAACACATAACATTCATTTCCCTTTTTCCTAGTTAATGTTCACGACCCGTACCAGTATTTCTGATATAAGTCCTTGAGCTACATGCTGAAGCTTAGCTATCGTGTAACATGTGATCATTAATGATTAAGCAATGAAGGCTTTCACCTGCAGAATTATAAAAAACGCATCCATTATTTCCAGCTATTTTATTTCCTGCCGTTCCACTTTATATATCCCATCATGGATGAGATGTGGTGAGCAGATATAGTAATGAACGGATAGGGAATGATCTGGTTGGAGTTCTCATTAACTGGAAGTCACATGCTGCTGCTGAGGATGTCCCCACATGGTGCAGCCTAACAATCACTGAGATTACTGAGGATGGTACCACCTAAAAACCATAAAGATGGCTTTGGACCTCAATTCATATGAACAGTTATGCTATGATGGCTAGGACTACAATTGCTATGATAGCCTCAGCACTACAATTACCACAAACAGTTTTGCACTCATGTCTCAGTTCAACAAAACAGACTTCCTGTAGAAACTGTAATGAATTTCCTGGTTACACAACTGCACTATTTGAGCATGTAGTATTTGCAGATTTATAGAAGGGGGGTATTTATTTATAATCACACTATCTGGTGTCACCCAGATGAGGACGGGTTCTCTTTTGAGTCTGGTTCCTCTCAAGATTTCTTCCTCATATCGTCTCAGGGAAGTTTTCCTCACCTCTGGCTGCTCATTAGAGATAAATTCATACATTTAAAATCTATATTCTGAATTGATATATTTCTGTAAAGCCGCTCTGGGACAATGTCCACTGTTAAACACGCTGTACACATAAAACGTATGTGCTTATTCAAGGTCTTGTGCTTCACACATACCTGTATGTGTAGTGAATGCTTGTGTTTTTACCCAGTACTCAGCACTCTGCATTTAAAATGTAGAATGTATTGAAGATCTACGTTGAGATAATCATGAATAAATATTTCGTGTCCGGGAGCTGGTTGTAAATACTTTTCAGTCGGAATTCTGTGCCTGGCTACAGTCTTGTAACATTTTGAACGGTTCTTTCTGTCAAACTCTTAAAGGTTCTAAGTAGAACGTTACGAGGGGGTGTTTCCCGATCAAACTGACCCCTTGTTTATCCAGCGAACCCTTGAGGGATATCTACTGCACTGTATATTAAGAGTGGGTTAGTGTATATTTCTTGGTGATGCTCTGTCAGCTTTTCCAGTCTATGTTAGTGGGACTGAAGTAGAGTGTATCTCCAGCTTCACGTTCCTGCGTGTCCATATCGCTGAGAATCTGTCCATAATACTTACCAAATCTGGTAAGAAAGGCTCAATAGTGTCTTTACTTCCTGAGGAGGCTGAAGAAAGTGGATCTGTCTCACAAGATCTTAACACGTTTCTATTGCTGCACCGTTGACAACATCCTGACCGACTCTGTCACAGTGTGGTGAACAGCTATCTGTCTATCTTTGCTTCCAAGCCTGTGTTCAGTGGAGTACAGTTTTAACTGTTTGTGTTTTGAACTGTCTCTTTTACTGACGCACCACATTACTGATAATTTCGTCTGATTCTATTTCTCCGTCTGATCTGCGCTTTCTTTGGCGCTCTACATAAAGATATTGCTGTTGCTGATGTCCATGCTGATTCGTGTATGTATTAACTAAGGGACAAGGCTGCGTTCACGCCATGTCAGAATTACCGTAATTACTAGATCACAACCCGGATGTTCTACTCGGAGCTGTTCACGTCATCGGACTCGGAATTATGCGACATTAGGCATTCGATGGTTATCGACTCTGTGCTAGCTACATTGAACCGTATTGCATGTCTTTCATTTATTTTCAGGTTAATCTTGCATTATTAAGACATTAATATTAGTCAATTACGCAGAAATCTGACGAGATAACTACTTAACTACTGCTGAAGTCACAGCTGTTTTGAGTGTTTTTGGATGACGTTGCAATGGTCAGGTGCGCTCAGAAAATTCCTAGTTTACAAGTTGTAATTACGGCAATTACGACATGCCGTGAACACAGCTTAAATCTATAAAAAGGAGAATCTTGTAGCAAATCTATAAAATTCTATATAATGATGTATGTTTGATGTAATTGCCCTAATTTTAGTGCCATAGTTTTATTTCAAACCCAGTTTTCACTATAAAACCAGATTACTTAAGGGCTTTTTCAGTTAATCATGTTCTATAAGTAATCGATTGTAAAACAACGGTCATCTTATGTCTGTTTGGTCCGTATTTCTTATTTGCATTACGTTAACCGGCCCAATCTAGCATGCAGTCGTTAACAATCCATTTCTGGGCTAAGCTGTCCTTTACGCTTTGCAGCTTCAGCAGCGCTTGGCATACGCTGTCGTCGGCACAGCCTGCAGCGTTTCCAACAACTTGTTATCAGTTTTCTTCCAGATGTTTTTACGTATGGTTAACAGAATGTAGTGTGAGGCAGATGGGAATCTTTCAATCAACACTGGCTGGAAAGACAGGACAGGGAATTCCAAAGCATATCTGAAATCCAGCTACTCAATATCCAGACGTCTGATGCATGAGATCAGATTTTGGTAGCTTGAGGTGATATTTTCATTAGTGTGAACTTCTCAATCTGATCTGCTCAATCTTTATGTGGTGCTCTACATCAGGGCATGACATTCAGGCTGATTCAGACCTTTACTGCATGTAATCTCCATATCATTTTTTTTTTTTTTTTTTTTACCCTTATTTAACAGGAGAAGCTTGTATAGGGATAAAGTGAGAGAGGGAGAGAGAGAGAGACACTGTGTGAGAGAGACGTTCCTGTCTGCGCAGACTGGTGGCTCAGGGGAGCAGATTAATTAGCCGAGATGTGCTGAAAGGTCTTCCATAACTGGATGGGCTGTGACAGCACCGCAGGCCCACAGATCAATCCGTCATGATCTCCTGCCTGCTTGGGAATGAGATGAGATCGCTCGGGGAGCTGGAGTGTGTGTGTGTGTGTGTGTGTGTGTGTGTGTGTGTGTAAGTGTCAAACACTGACTTTAACTTGAGCTGCTGTAGATTGAGCGGAGGGACATATTTCACCTTCTGAGAGCGAGTGTTGAATTCAGAAAGTAGAGTGATATTCAGCAGAGCGCTCAGAGATCGTCGTCTAAGAGCCCGTATGGATTCTGTACTGCGGATATCGATCACTGCTGTATCGACTCACGGCGCAAAAAGATCAGTGCAGTTTTCCATTAGCTGTTTCTAATGTTTACTACAATACCGCTCATAGTGTATAATCACATTTCTAATAAAAATGAACTATGCACGCTGTCTTACGTGGTCTATTCGAGTTTTAGATTTGTTTTCTCCATTCATTACTTCATCTGCGCCAGCTGCATTATCCTGATCTGGATTTGGAGCGTATCCTTGGGTTAGTGAGAACACGCTCATCACACACACACATACACACACACATACACACACACTCATTCACACCTAGGGGTACATTTTTGAATTGCCAATCTGACATGTTTTTGGAAGTGGAGAGGAAAACTGGAGAACCCAGAGGATGGAAAACAAAGAAAAGTCAAATTCGAACCCGGGACCTGGAGCTGTACTGCAGTAACACTACTTGCTGTTTGTTTGTTTTTTAAAACTAAAATCTTGTGTTTTTCCAAGAGTGTGACAGATCATTATGTTTAGACAGAGTGCATACCAAAGAACGCATGCCTCTAAGCTAATATTTTAATATTTCAGGCTATTGTTTGAATTCTTTTATTTTTCATATCTCTTTCAAAAAACGTCAAGGTGCCAGGTTGCCGTAAGCATTCTGCTGTCCTATCAGGCATTTTACCTTACACTGCTATGACTAATGCTTTCAGAGACCAACATATGGTGTCCTGTCCCAAAATCACCCAAGCATATCCAATCCTGTCACAAGGACACAACACAGTGTTTTACACTCCAGCGCCTGTGTTCACGCGTGTTGTTTGGTCAAATGGTAGTTTGTTAAAACTGATCTGCATTTTGGCTGAAATAATGAAATATAAATATGAAGGTGTACTCTGCTGAGATGTATTACTGCCTCGCTTCCAGAGCTCCAGGTTTGTGAGCTCACATTGCCCTCTTCTGGTAAGACACTTTCACGTTCTCATTTATTTTTATTTTCTATTTTTTTTTTTTTTCGATTTGCAATCACTTTTTTTCAGTGCAGAAAACCAGAATCCATAACGATATAAAGGTTGTGTTGGAATTTATAGATGTGTGTTCACCGTTCATTGTGGTCATGTCATGTAACAATAAAAACATAGGCCTAGAACAGTTTCTAGAGTTTAAATATACTCAAATAAATAGCCTGTTTCATAATACGGCTGTACAAAACAACACAGAAAAGCTAATCAGTTGAAGAAAACAATGTAAAGCTATTTCCCCCACAAGAGGACAAAGTCAAATTTTGGATTCAGCAATGAGTTCAACTCAGAAGGCAATAAGGGAAAAACAGTCCAAGGAAATATTGTACAAAAATAGCATGTGTAAAAATTTGTGTGGGTGAAAGCGTCTGGCCACTGTCTCTGCTCACTGTTCCTCTTATGAGACCTGTCAGGTCTGCGAAGGCGTGCGGCGTTCTACTTTCCGTAAAACATCTCGAGGAGAAGTTCTTCCATATTTACTGTGCCAATGACGGGTCTGAAGAAGAGCCCTGCTACGACATTGGCGTTGATGGATCGTAGCATTGAGAGGGCAATGAAGAGTTTGGCAAACCTCGTGGTGTCTCCTCGGTGAATCAGTTTGACATGTTCATTAAGAGCCTGGTGCGCTTCGCTCTGCAGAGCCTGGATGTAGTGCTGACACTGCAGTCCGGCAATGTCTGTGAAAACAGCACACGCGCACACACACACACACACACACACACAGACACACACACACACACACACACACACACACACACACATACATACAAAAAAATAGTACAAGATATCTACACACTACACACTTGAGCTTAGATATCCAATATAGTAAGAATAAGAATTAGAACATATCTATGTAGCGGAGAGAAAGGCATCAAATCATTTTAATTGTATTATTGCTGTTATTATTATTGTTGTTGTTGTTGTTGTTGTTGTTGATTATTGTTATTGTTATTGATTATTATTATTGTTGTTGTTGTTATTATTATTATTAATTATTATTATTATTGATTATTATTATTATTATTACTACTACTACTACTACTACTACTACATTTTTCCAGCTGTTTTGTGTTATAATGTTTACTTGAACTTTTGCTCACCTGGGTTAAACAGAATGGCTCCTTTTAAGTAGGCGTATTCCTTGGTGCTGATGTCGAGGCCCCAGCATTTGCTGAGGAACGCTTTAATGCCCTGCGCCTCGGCCAGCGCCACCCCTCCGCCGCCGGTAATGACATTAGCGGCGTGGTCGCGCGGGCTGGCGGAGGTGAGCAGGCGCTGCAGCATGCTGGGCTCGGCGCTCTCGCGCGTCTCGAAGTCCAGTCCGTCCTGCGCCATTCCGAGCACAAGCAACGGCGCCCAGCCACTGCGCACGAGAGCGCGCTGATCGCAGGCGGGCAGCTCACCAAAACACGGCACGCTCTTGACGAAGCGCAGCGTCTTGGCGAGCACGGCCGAGGCCGCGGCGCACGTTGCGTGCGGAGAGCGCAGCGCTACCTGCCTCGCGACACCGCACGCGCACGTGCGCGCCGACACGGCGAACCTGGCGCTCCGAGGCGCTCGCGCGGACGCGCACGGCGCGCTTTCCTTCTTCAGCAGGCTGTAGAGAATGCTCGGGTGGCGCCGCTCGCCGCCGCACTCACAACTCTCCGAATGCGCCATGCTCGCTGAGCGTCCTGACTGGAACAGATGTCTCTTCTTCTGCTCGCTTCCATGCATCGCCGCCGTGGTGTGCGCGTCCTCCTTCCCCAGCGCCAACTAGTTAAAGAGTTTTTAAACGGCGCTCCCGACGATACCACCCACTCTGACGCACGCACAGATGAGCTGATCCCAGAACACTGGGGGCAGGACTCTATCATCACCATCATCATCACCATCACCATCAGTTTTGACGCGGTATATTGTCTTCTAATATTTCGTTTTGCTTGAATGGTCTTTTTGTGGTTTCTCTTTCCTTTCATGCATGCGTTAGTGTGTATAGTTCCGAATATATTCTAAATTCATTTGCATATATACACAATGCCACTGCAAAAATAACCACCCACTGTGTGCGTGTGTGTGTGTGTGTGTGTGCTTTATTCAGTCAAATACCAGTTCTAATCAAGTATTTCTTTTTTGTAGTGCACAAAAGAAGTTCAGACACTTCAGATTAGTCAGGAAGGGAACTCTGGAGGCACTTCACTCACTAACAAGCGCACTTTTGTTCTCCATCTCTTTCCAAACCAGCTTTAATTAGGGTCATACATTCGTACATTTATACCACTCAGGCTCTCTGAAAGCGGGGGGGGGGAGGGGCAAGAGACCCCAGAGAGAGGAAGAACCACACACCCTGCCTCACTCTTGATTCTGAGCATTCTTTCTTTTGTCCTGGGCATTATAGGGTAATTCTAGGGTGATATATAGGTGATTATAGGGTTGTGAACTCATTATGTCAGGTTTGTGTTTAAGTGTGTGTGTGATCATGTTTTTGTGATCTAGAGAAAAACAGTGTGTGTTACTATTTCTGGGCGACTAGTGTTGCTGCGTTTTCTCGGTCTTAAAAATTCAATTCAAACAAGACATTATCGAAAGCAATCTTCAGAAAATTGTCATGGTCATTAATCCAAAGGGAAATAATGCCCATAAACCCCGTAAAATAATTTCTCTCACATCCATTTTGTTTTGATTGTGTGTACTTGTTTCAGAGTTGGCATAAAATAAGAGAACAAAGATGCTAACAAAACAAAAGATGTTAAATTATCAGAGAAACTTTGAAACCCAGGGTCAAACGTATTGTGCTAATGTATGAGAGACAGACAAATTCATATCAAGGCGATGCTCTTGGATCTGAATGGCCTGAAGGACAAGTTGGCATGTAGGGCATGAAAACGGCCACAGAACATTAGAATATTGTGAGATAAATGTGAACTTACACAATTGAATTATTTGAGAGACCCCCCCCCCCCCTTTATTTTTTTTTTTTTTTACCATGTATATCAAGGCCAATGTCATGTAAACAGACTTCACAGCCTTCTTTATCCCCTCCCCTACCAAACACACACACACACACACACACACACTGTTTTGTATCCAACTGAGCTTCTGTTCAAGGTCTTCAAGTCTGACAGGCAAGCATCTCTGGGAAATTAGAATTTTGCCTTTGATTATGTCTCTCAATGGTGTTCTGTAACACTGTGTGCATTCTTCTCTGGGTCATGTTCTCTTGGTGACTTGGAGACTCAACCTTGACGACCAAGGCTCATGTTGTCCTGTCCCTGCTCCCTCTGTAATTTAACTTAAATCGGAATTGACCTAACAACAGTCACACAAAACGGTATAGTATCACAGTCTAAGAGTTTTAGTTAGAATCTAAGGCCCTGTCCACAAACATACCGATATTGTTGATAGCCTCATGACATTCATGGGCCTAGAGAATGCAATCCACGGCATGTTCAAGCATTTCTGCAGCACATTTCTCTTCTCTACTATATTCTCACCATCATTTTATGATCTGTCATGCAACAGCATATTAATTGTTCACCTCATTACTCACTGTAACTTCTCCACCTCAACAAATCTCTACAAAGCCCCCCTGCTCACAACATACAAGCTCCCAGTAACTGCGTGGAACATCACGATCATGAGGCGTTAAAGCGATGTCTGGCTGAAGATGTTTGAGAACCCCTGTCACTCTCAGCAATGGTGAACTTAGAACTTCTGAACAGCAGGCATTTCTTTAAATGAATATAATAGAGTTGTATGGGAATGTCTATAATTGACTAATACAGCCAGAATACATGTGCAGTGGTGCTTGGAAGTTTGTGAACCCTTTAGAATTGTCTATATAGCTACATAAATATGACCCAAAACATCAGATTTTTAACACGAGTCCTAAAAGTAGATAAAGAGAGCCCAATTAAACAAATGAGATAAAAATATTATACTTGGTCATTTATTTATTGAGGAAAATACCTGTGAGTGGCAAAAGTATGTGCACCTCTAGGATTAGCAGTTTAATTTGAAGGTGAAATTAGAGTCGGGTGTTTTCAATCGATGGGATGACGATCAGGTGTGAGTGAGTGTCTCTTTTTTTTAAAGAACAGGGATCTATCAGAGTCTGATCTCCACAACACGTGTTTGTGGAAGTGTGTCATGGCACGAACAAAGGGGATTTTTGAGGACCTCAGAAAAATAGTTGTAAGAGCTCATGTGGCTGGAAAATGTTAAATAAATATCTCTAAAGAGTTTGGACTCCACCAATCCACAGTCAGACAGACTGTGTACAAATGGAGGAAATTCAACACCATTGTTCCCCTCCTCAGGAGTGGAGACCAACAAGGATCTCTCCAAGAGCGAGACGTGTAATAGTCTACGAGGTCACAGAGGAATCCAGGGTAACATCTAAACAACTAAAGGCCTCTCTCACATTGTCTAATGTTGAAAACAACATCCCTGCCGCTCTGCAGTTTACTAAAGATCACGTGGACAAACCAGAAGGCTATTGGAACAATATTTTGTGGACGGATGAGACCAAATACAATTTTTAGTTTAAATGAGAAGGGTTATGTTTGGAGAAAACACTGCATTCCAGCATTAGAACCTTATCCCATCTGCGACATGTCATATGCTGGTGGTCGTATCATTATATCATTGTTTGGCTTGTTCTGCTGCATCTGGGCCTGCACAACTTGCCATCATTGATGGAACAACGAATTCTGAAGTATACCAGCAAATTCTAAAGGAAAATATCAGTCCATGAACTGAATATCCAGAGAAAGTGGGTCATGCAGCAAGAGAATGACCCAAAGCACACAAGTCATTCTACCAAAAATAGTTAAAGAAGAATAAAGTTGAAGTTTTGGAATAGCTAAGTCAAAGTCATGATTACATTGTTCCATCAATGATGGAAAGCTGTCTTGGGCCAGATGCAGCAAAACAGGCCCAAACTGTGATACTACTACCACCATGTTTAACATGTTTTTTCAAACATGTGTTTGATCAGACTCTGATAGATCCCTGTTCCTTAAATAAAACAGGACGCTCACTCACACCTGACTGAGATCTCATTGATTGAAAAAACCTGACTCTAATTTCATCTTCAAACTAACTGCTGATCCTCACACACACGTTTACCCCTCACAGATATGTAATATTAGATCATTTTCCTCAATAAATAAATCACCAAGTATAATATTTTTGTCTCATTTGTTAAATTGGGTTTTATTTGTCTTGTTTTAGGACTCATCGTGATGGTTTAGGTCATATTTATGGAGATATATAGACAGCTCTAAAGGGTTCACAAACTTTTAAGCACCACTGTAATATCAGTGATAATAAGCAAGCACTAAATCTTCTGTCAGCTGAGGCATTTGTTTATGGCTTATAGCTATGTGCAGACAGCCCGACCTGTCTTCTGCTTATATGGCGTAATTTCTTTTGTCGTAATTGAATAACAGCATTTGATGACAGAAACACTCTGAGATGAAAAACCCAAAAACAACAGTCAGTGACAGAAGAAGACTTTATTTGTCACATACTGTATACATTAAAACACAGTGCATATCTCAGCTTGTTAGTAAGTTAGGGTGAGGTGGCATGGTCAGCTATGATAGAGCACCCCTGGAGCAGATAGGATTAAGGGCCTAAAGGGGCAGCTTGGCAGTGCCAGTGCTTGAACCACCAACTTTCTGATCAGTAACCTGGAGCTGGAACCATGGTGTCACCTCTGCCTACCAACACGAACAACCTCCACAGGGCAGGTATCACAATCCACTGTTCAAAGAATAGTTCAAGTACAGAAACATAGAGGTCATACCACAAAATTCAAACATCAGCAGTAAGAATCAAAAGGCCAGATTGGAATTCACAAAGAAATACAAACATGGGCCACAAAAGTTCTGGAACCAAGAATAACCTCTACCAAAGTGATGGAAATTCCAAAGTGTGGAGAAAGGATCTGCTTATCTTGCTCAGGCATGGTGGAGGTAGTGTCATGGCTTGGGCGTGCATGCCTGCTTCTGGAATGGGCTCACTAATCTTTATTGATGATGGAACTCATGATGCTAACAGCAGAATTAATTCAGAAGTCTACAGAAACATTCTGTATGCCAATTTACAGAGAAGTGCATCCAATCTACGAAGGAAGAAATTCATCATGCAGCAATACAATGACTCAAAACACACTGCAAACTCAACAAAGGACTTCATCAGGGGAAAATCACCCGATCTTAAAGCAATCGTGCATGCATTTCAGAGCAGCAGTAAACAAAAACAGTTTGGTGATAGTGGGTCACCGGCTTGAGCTTGGTACAGTTACTGCAAGCAAGAAATATGCAACCAAATATTAAGTGTTATTTACTTTATTTTAATATACTTTAAGACTTTAAGTTCCAATATTTTTGCTCACTAAAAATTTGGGGTTTCTGACACCAAAGGGGCTATGTTCAAAGTTGCTTAATACATCCATCCATCTTCTATACCGCTTTATCCTTTTCAGGGTCACGGGGAAACCTGGAGTCTATCCCAGGGAGCATTGGGCACAAGGCGGGGTACACCCTGGACAGGGTGCCAATTGTTTAATACATCTAGATGTAAAACTGAAAATCTGATTGTATCATATTTATTTTTGAGTTCTCTTCAGTGTATTGCAAAAAATGAAAGAATTGGCCTTTCTGTTTGAAGATTTTTGGAGGGGATTGTATAAGCTTTATATACTGGGGCTCTGCCTCCTGCTCCTTTATATTTATGTATTAGTGATTTGTTTGCCTAGTGAAAATGTGTAGTGGTTTATAACACTTCTACCTACATTAGGAACTTACTGTATGTAATTACTACTCTGTAATAACAGGAAAGTGTACACGAGGCCCAGTACTTACTCTACCTCATAACAGATTCATTGTACATATAACGTGTTGCATAATACAGGCTATCAGAGACCAGGTACAATGCATATAGCAGTGGTCAGACTCAGACATGTTTTCAGTGTAGGTCTATAGCCCTTCCCTTGCTCCGACACACTCAGACATGTCAGCCAGGTTGTCATGAGGTCATGAGAATAAAAAATTGGTGAACATGAACAGCAGCAACCTTGAAGATCTTAAAACATGTAAAGCAGTTGGTTTCATACACATAGAAATGAAGTTAAAACAAAACCAAGATCTTTCCTGAAATTTTCCTGAATTCCTCTAGTTCCCTGTTGTGTTATGAGTCCTGCTGTTACTATAGTAACTAGTTTGGTTTTCTCCTTGCATTCTTCTATAACTTTACCCATAAACCGAGGCGACCTTGTGGCTGAGAGACTTACAAATTGAAAAGTCCTCCTTTCAAGGGCTTCGGTCTTTCTGTCTATAACTCACAGAGCTTTGGGAGAGGAAATTCATTTGATTCTCGTGTTGTGTGTTTGGGGGGGGGGGTGTCATGCGTGTCATGCGTGTCAAATTAGTCATTACTGAGAGAAGTACAGAGTTCATTGTAAGGAATCTCATAATTTAAAGTATTGTTTTCTTCTGGTGATTAAGTTTTTTATGGATCTGGAGAAAGACGCCCTTATCCAGCCTGAAGTGGTAAAGTCTCTGTTGGAAATCATATCCCCACACCTGTATAAATATAAGAATATTAATATTAATCATTATCATCATCATCATCATCATCATCATCATCATCATCATCATTAGTAGTAGTAGTAATAGTAACTAAATGAAACTTTTTGGAGTAAAAGGAATGATAAAAAACCAATAGTTGCATAAGTATACACACCCCTAAACTAATACTTTGTTGAAGCACCTTTTGATGTTGTTATTACACCACTCATTCTTTTTGGGTAAGAGTCTATCAGCGTGGCACATGTTGACGTGGCAATATTTTCCCGTTCTTCCTTGCAAAACATTCTAGATCCATTAAATTGCAAGGGCATCTCCTATACACAGATTCAGCACAGAATCACCCCAAAGACTCAGGTCTGGGCTCTGGCTAGGTCATTCAAAAACATCGGTGTTCTTTTGGTGAAGTCGTTCCTTTGTTGATTTGGGTGTATGTTTTGGGTCATTGTCATGCTGAAAGGTGAAATTCCTTTTCATCTTCAGTTTACTAGCAGACACCTGAAGGTTTTCACTAAACTTGACTGGTATGGTAGCTGTTCATGATTATATATTATATTTAATAATTATACCTTTCTGAATTGGTCACATCAGACCATTACATTTTTGCTACATGGTTTGGGGTGACTTATTTGGGCTTGGATATTTTTTGTGAGTGTTTCCATCTTGCCACCCTACTCCACAGCCCAGGCCTGTGAAAAATATTAGAGATTGTTGTCAGATACAGAGAGGAATCAGTACTTCCTGCAGCTACTTTTAATGTTGCCATTGGTCTCTTGGCAGCCTCCCTGGTAAGTTTTTGTCTTGTCCTTTTATAAGTTATGGAGGGACGTCCTGTTCTTGGTGATGTTCGCGAGGGTTGAAGAACTAGCCAGTCTAGGTCTTGTGAGGCATTAAACAACAAAGGCGTAAACACTAACAATAATTACCTTTAAAACACCTTATATCATCACTGGGTGTATAAATTGTGCACCTTATGTGGCTATGATTCAGACTCCCACAGCATGTTGAGGGCCTTCTACACTGGGCTGTGGAGAGTACACAGGAAGCCTGGTTCAGAGGCACTACAGCCCAGGACCAAAAGGCCCTTTCCAGAGTGGTGAGGCAGTGGAGAAGGACTTCCCTCTACTGCATCACAAACATCTACATCCAGTGATGCAGGACCAGAGCCAGGAGAATTGTCAAAGATTTTCACCACCTCAGATACAGTCTCTCCTCAGCGCTTCCTTCAGGGATGTGCTGCCAGATCCTGAGAAGCAACACAGAGAGACCATCAGGAGTTTCTACCCTCCGGCAATCTGGCTACTGAACGAGGACACTTGAGATTCCTTCCTCACACACAGACACACATGCAGGAAACAGTGTGCACTATAGGAAGAAATTTTTTATTCACATTACATTTATAGTCTACTATATGATATGTTATAAATTTGATTATTCTTTGTTTTAATTATGTGTGTTTGTCCTTATTTTGTTGTTGGTTCTGTTTGTTGTTGCACTGTGGAATGAGGAATTGTGTCAAACAAGGAACGGTGTATCCCCCTGTGTCCACCAACCCCTAGTACTTGTCCTACTGTTGTAAGAGTTTATAGACCATCCATCCATTTTTGTACCATTTATCCTACACAGGGTCGCAAGGAGCCTGGAGCCTAGTCCGGGGACTCAGGACACAAGGCAGGGGACACCCTACACCCTGGACAGGCACAAGTACCTGGAGAAAAAGAACATACAAACTTCCAAAACCCTGGAGGAGGCAAATGTGTGAACCACAGATGCCCCAATTCTGACATGTGAAGCTCCAGTATAATACTTTAACCTCTGTCATTATAGAAGTGGTGTCATGTTTAAGATCCCATTCACTACCAGTCTATTACTGCCAGGTAGACCACAAAATAATAAGAATTGAGACATATAATATGTTAGAATGGCCCAGTCAATGCTCAGAATTAATATTACAGCCAATATTTTTTAGGTTGTAGTAAAATTTTTATATATATATATATATGTGTGTGTGTGTGTGTGTGTGTGTGTGTGTGTGTGTGTGTGTTGTAGGCTGCAATTATAGTGACGTTTAATAATATGTTATGAGAAGTATGTTGGTTGTATACCATATATCTCTTTAGCATACATCCTATCCATTTCAAATAACATGTAACTTGAATGAGAGGCACAAATAAGTCTATTAATAACATTTTAAAATATAGTGCGCGTGTGCCTCTAACTAATGGAGGCCATCTGCAGGCCATCAACAGTCAGTGACCAGATAAGAGGCCATTAATCAGCAAAGCAACCAAGGGGCCACTCTGAAGAAGCTGGAGAGATCCAAATGCACTCCACTAAGCATTCCTTTTTTATAATCAGTGATCACGATCTAGCTTATATCGGTATTTGAAGAAACTTCAAACATAACCCGGAGATTTCGGATTGCCCTCTGAGGGTGGACATTTAGACTTTTGGGTGGGGCTCCATCTGCTTCTTGTTCACCAACCCATTGTGTTTTTATCTTCCTGGAGTCTTTTGAATCCTACTGGAGTGTTTTGAAGACTTTTCAATTCAATTCAGTGTTATGTGTACAGCGTGTTTAACAGTGGTTACAAACATTGTCACAAAGCAGCTTTACAGAAATATATAAATTCAGGATATTGATTTTAAATGTATGAATTTATCCCTAATGAGCAGCCAGAGGCGACGGTGGTGAGGAAAAACCCCTTGAGATGATATGAGGAAGAAACCCTGAGAGGAACCGGACTCAGAAGGAACCCGCCTCATCTGGGTGACACCGGATAGTGCGATTATAAACAATTCCCTTCTATGAATGTGTACTACGTGGTCAAATAGTGCAGTTGTGTAACCAGGAAATTCATTACAAATTCATTGCCCTAGGCAAGATGGAGGGTTCCATTCCGCTGTGCCTGGGGTGACAGTATTGCATGATTTCACGTGTTGTGGTCGGTACATGGTGTGATTACTGGGGAGTGGAATTTGGTTTTGGTGTGCATCTCACAAAAGTGAGTAGATTGCTCCTAGCATGTTGCCATTGCACTTGCTCAAGGGCCCAACAGTGGCAGCTCGGCAGTGCAGGGTTTAAACTCATGACCTTCTGATTGTGTTTTTATTTTATTGTCATGTGTCTTGATATCAATATACTTTCAAATGTATGTTGGATGTTTAATGAGTACTGTGCAATGTTTTCTGTGGCTTAAAAAAAAACTGCAAGTGTATACGTGTGTACTAACATTAACAAGTTTATCCTCGCCACTAAATTCAGTGCAAAGAATATTTCATTGTCTTTTACTTGCATATGTTACTGACATGTTTGAATGATGCTGTAGTCATAAATTATATACGTGGAAGTTTTTTTGAAAAAAATGTAGGTGGTCAAGGCTTGGGGCTGCAGATATTCATAGTGTCAATTTGGGATCATTTGCCCAAAAAAGTTTGGGAACCTCTGATTAATATTAAGTAGAGGTGCCACGTTTAAGGTTCCATCAACTACAAGTCTAATACTGCAACTTAGAACACAAAACTTTCAGTTTGAATTCTTCACTCCCGTGTTACGCTCTACACACAGTTCCTCACTGTTCAAAGCTTCATGAGTAGAAAAAAACACAGTATAATATTCCCTTTAAAATTTCCCAGAAAGGTTTGTTGAAGACTCGACAGACATTTGGAAAGGGGGTTCTATCAGCTTTTTGGCATTGGTATAAAGTGCTATATTTGGCAGATACCCAACACTCTCCCTCACCCTGAGGACATCGTCCCCACAGTGACACATGGTGGAGGTAGCATTATGTTGTGTGGATGCTTTTCATTAGCAGGGACTGGGAAACTGGTCAGGGTTGAGGGTGATACGGATGGAGCGAAGTGCAGGGCAATCTTAAAATAAAAACAGTTTAATTTTACAAGAGTTTCACCATCCAACAGGACAAACTGTCTGTAGTACAGTGCTAGGATGCACCACATAGCTGATATGTTTACTGTTGCGTGTATGTCTTAATAAAAATGTTTATTTTTGGAAAAACTATAAGAATAGTTACGTATGTTAATTTCCGTAAACATGAAAGTGCAGCTGTAATACATTTATAAAAATGTACATTGACTGTGTGGTGGTCAGTTAGAGAGGAGTGTACAGAGGAGCAGCGGAGATGCCTGGCTAGTTTCCTAAAGCTAAAATAATCCAATCTGATTAAAGCTCATGATGAAAAAGACCAGTAGCCGTGGGTTCGTGACCATGATGGGAAAGACCGGTAGCGCGGTTCCTGGCCATGACCCTGCTGATAAACCCCACTGCATGTGCGTCTGTGAACTGAGCAGGCAACGAATAAGCAAAGACAAGAAACATTACTGCTGCTGAGATAATATTTTGTAAATGAGTTTATGATTAGCAAATTTAGGCCTTGGGGCAGAAATGCCTGTCTTAGGATGAAGTGAAATTACATTGTGGTTCACTTTGTTCTACCCTGAGTTAAATAAATATTTCCTCAGTTGCAATATTATACTACAGACTGAAAATCTTATCAATGAATATGTTGTTTCTGATTACTTTCCTAATCTGGCTCTTTTTTTAACCATTTCTTCTCCATCTGTAGCTCGGTTTTTAAAAAAAAAATAACCTAGAATTTCTCTGTACTTACTCTTGGTTGTTTTTTCTATGCACACACACAACACACACACACACACAAACACACACACACACACACACACACAGTTTCAGGGCCATGCAGCAACAGTGGTTGTCTGCCGCTTCAGCTCAGCTCAAGGCCAGCACGCAAGCACACAAACACAAGGTCAGCCCGTTCACAGCACATAAAGGAGTATATGCCAAACACACAGCAACTCCCCCCACCCCTCCACACACACACACACACACACACACACACACACACAGAGGCAGTATTACAGCTTCTACTTATTTCTTCAATTGCTTGTGGGGTTTTGAAAACAAATACATTAACACAAAATTGACGGTGTCTAATGAATGTTCTTTTATTGTGTAGTATAGTCTAATGCACTGCTGTTTAACACGCCAGAAACCTTATAAATCACTGACTACTTTCTTCAGTTTAGTTTCTTGTTCTAACCTTGATTTCATTTTGTAAATTCAGTTTCTGGTAATATCTTGAATCAGGCCTGTAATAACAGTAAAAACACTCGTGTGGGGCACAAACCACTGCATTAAAGCGTCTCTGGAAAAGCCTGAGACTTCATCAAGCTGGATACGAATGGATTTCTCTGTAGATCATTATTTTACACAAGAAATGTACTAAATCCCTTAAATTTGGAAAAATGACTTCAAATCATATAATTAGCATGGATTTCTCCACTTTTATATCTTTATATATATATATAAATATGCATGTCCTGTTGAGTTTAAATGGCTTATTTTTATCGCATTTACAGAATCCAGCAGACGTCCTTATACAGAGCAACTTATAGAAGTGCTTTGGAGCTATTAAAAATAGAGAAACATCCTCATGTTAGTTCAGTAGTTCAGGGAATAAGAGTACCATTGAGACCATTTTGTGAAAAACAATCATTTTATATTATTGGCATTAAATAAAGATTATGAAAAATAAAGAAAGCGAGCCAACATAAACCCATAAATTAAGGCAAATCAAGTTAATTATTCGATTATGAAAATGAAGTGATGCTGTCAGTTGCAGAAGTCTTAACTTAAGGCTATGTGAGAGAAAATTTAGCACTTGTGTTTTATAATTTATTATTATGCTTTATTATATGATATTATTTATTATTAACTATTTCTATTGGCATAGTGGTGGGTGTCTGTGAATTTTATGAAGTTCTACAAGCCCTGGCAGAAATGATGGAATCACCACACTTAGAGGATGCTCACCCAGCTTTTTTACTTCATAGCAAATAAACAGATCACAGATATGTCAAAAAAAAAAAAAAAATTACACATTTTTTGTTTAAAAGCTGAACGTTCTGACTTCGTGAAACACACCTCAAACTAATTGAATTAAACTGTTTTTATTAAAGGCATATTTTTTTCCAGATCAAGTAGAGCAATAAAATATGGAATCATTCAATGTTGAGGAAAAAATTATGGAATCAACAACAACAACAACAACAACAAAAAATGACAATTAGTACTTTGTTTCTCCTCTTCAGGTTTTGTTTTTTTAGTTTTTTGTAATGAAAAACAATATTCTCCATCAAGCTGGTTCCAACTTTCGCGAACAGTGGTTGACAGATCAGCTTTTCAGGATGGAGTCTTGTCATGGACCAAGTTTTTTTTTTAATTCCCACCATAGATTTTCAGTTAGACTGAGATCTGGACTGCTTCCAGTCATTTGTTTTGTTGTACATTTTCTATTTTCAAGGCGTATTGCTTTGAGTTTTCTTTGCAGTCTTGCTTGGTATACCCGTATGTTTTCCTTTTATAACCTTCCCATTTTGTTTATACTTGCACCAAATTTTCGACACAGCTGACTGGGAACAACCGAGACCTTTTGCCACACTCCATGTTGGATTTCCTTCTTGAAGGAGTTTTATAATCCTTTCCATTGTTTCAGTTGACAACTCTCTTGTTGGGGCCATGTTTCCTTTCAAAAAGTCTGTAACTCTCTTTTAACTGCAGACTAATTAGCATTTTTAGACCTGTGCTAGTATTTGTTTTATAAATGCAAATTACAGTGTGATTCCAGATTTTTTTTTTTTGTTTCTTAATTTTTATGTTTCATGAAGCTAGAATGTTCAGCTATTAAACAAAAAATGTTTTGTGTCATATCTGCAAATGAGCTGTGCCATGCTCATGCTCGGTAATTTATGGGTGATTTGCATTCTTCGACATACATACGCAAGTACAAAGAAAACTAGCATTCCCAAAACCTTTGTAAATCTGGCAAACAATTTTTATTCCACTTGAAAAAAGGAGCCAAAGGGTTAGGGTTAGGCATCTCCAAAATGGCAGGTCTTGCGGGGTGTTCCCAGTATGCACTGGTTAGTACCTACGAAAAGTGGTCCAAGGAAGGACAACCAACAGGGTCATGGGCACAGAAATGCTACTGTAACACAAATTGCTGAAAAAGTTAATGCTGGCTTTGATAGAAAGGCGACAGAACACAGTGAATCGCAGCTTACTCTGTATGGGGCTCCATACTGCCCCATGCTGACCCAGACTGCCCATGCCGACCCTGTCCGCCGCCGAAAGTGCCTACAATGGGCACATAAGCATCAGCAACTCGACCTTGGAGCAATGGAAGAAGGTGACCTGGTCTGATGAATCACATTTTTTTTTTACATCATGTGGATGGCCGGGTGTGTGTGTGTGTCTGCAATCTGGAGGAGGAAGTGTGATGCTCTGGGCAATGTTCTGCTGGGAAACCTTGAGTTCTGGCATTCCTATGGATGTTACTTTGACATGTCCCGCCTACTTCAACGTTGTTGCAGACCGAGTACACCCCTTCATGGCAATGGTATTCCCTAATATCAGTGTCCTCTTTCAGCAGGATAATGCGCCCTGCCACATCACAAAAATTGTTCAGGAACGGTTTGAGGAACATCCAAAGTGGTCAATATATTGACTTGGCCTCCAGATTTCCCAGAATTCAATCTGATCGAACATCTATGGGATGTGCCGGACAAACAAATCGGATCCATGGTTGCCCCACCTCACAACTTACAGGATTTAAAGGATCTGCTGCTAACGTCTTGGTGCCAGATACCACAGCACACCTTCAGAGGTCCTTGCCTCAACGAGTCACAAATAATATTAGGCAGGTGGTATTATTGTCCTAGCTGATCGGTGTACATAGCTACTACCATTTCTCGGCAAAACAAAATAAAATGCTGGACAGTGCACACCCACAAGCGACAATCTACAAGCAACACAAGTAAGTTAGTTTGAATGCAGGGCCACTTTGAGGAATTTTTGTCCCTGCAGTGTTTTGATATCTTTACTATCATTCTTAACTGTGTAACATAGTAAACATAAAGAAAACTCTTCGATGAGGAGATATACATTAACTCTTTTAACTCTTTAGAGAACCCAGTTAAATAAATTAGACAGCATTGTTATACTTGGTCATTTACTTATTGAGGATCTAGTATTACATATCTGTGAGGGGTAAAAGTATGTGCACCTTTGCTGTCAGTATGTGGTGTGACTCCTTGTGCAGTAATAACTGCAGATAAGCGTTTGGGGTAAGTGTTGATCAGTCCTGCACGTCGGCTCGGAGGAGTTTTATCCCGTTCCTCAGTACAGAACAGCTTCAACTCTGGGATGTTGGTGGGTTTCCTCACATGAACTGCTCGCTTCAGGTTCTTCCACAACATTTCTATTGGATTGACTCAGTCATTCCAAAGCATTAACTTTGTTCTCCTTTTTTTGGTAGAACGACTTGTGCGATTAGGATCGTTGTGTTGCTGCATGACCCACTTTCTCTTATGATTCAGATCATGGACAGATGTCCTGACATTTTTCCTTTGGAATTCACTGGTATAATTCAGAATTAATTATTCCATCAACGATGGAAAGTCATCCTGACCCAGATGCATCAAAACAGGCCCAAACCATGATACTAGACCACCATGTTTCACAGATGAGATAAGGTTCTTATGCTGGAATGCAGTGTTTTCCTTTCTCCAAATATAACTCTTCTTGTTTAAACCAAAAAATTCTATTTTGGTCTCATCTGTCCACAAAGCATTTTTTCCATTAGCCTTCTCTCCTGTTCATGTGAGCAAACTGCAAATGAGCAGCAATGTTCTTTTTGGAGAGCAGTGGCTTTCTCCTTGTAACCCTGCCATGCACACCATTGTTGTTCAGTGTTCTCCTGATGGTGGACTCATGAACATTAACATTAGACAATGTGAGAGAGGACTTTAGATGTTTAGAAGTTACCCTGGGGTCCTCCGTGACCTCGTGGACTATTACACGTCTTGCTCTTGGAGTGATCTTGGTTTGTTGGTCTCCACTCCTGGGGAGGGGAACAATGGTCTTAAATTTCCTCCATTTGTACACAATCTGTCTGACTGTGGATTGGTGGAATCCAAGCTATTTAGAGATTTTTTTTTTAACATTTTCCAGCCTGGTGAGAATCAACAACTCTTTTTCTGAGGTCCTCAGAAATCTCCTTTGTTCGTGCCGTGATACACTTCCACAAACACGTGTTGTGAAGATCAGACTCTGATAGATCCCTGTTCTTTAAATAAAACAGGACGCTCACTCACTCACACCTGATCATCATCCCACTGACTGAAAACCCCTGACTCCAATCTCACCTTCAGATTAACTGCTAATCCTCGAGGTGCACATACTTTTACCCCTCACAGATATCTAATACTGGATCATTTTCCTCAATAAATAAATGACCACGTATAATATATTTTTTTATTTGTTTAATTGTGTTCTCTTTGTCTACTTTTAGTGAAGACCTGATGGTGTTTTAGCTCATATTTATGCAGATATCTAGAAAATTCACAAACTTTCGAGCACCACTCATTTACGTAATTATACACATAATTTTATTTATATATATATATATATATATATATATATATATATATATATATATATATATATATATTATATATATTTTATTTATATACTATACTCTGTACTATGGTGGCAGAGATGAAGTGATTTTATCAGTGATTTTGAGTGACATAAAAATAAGAAAGAGTCATCACTGAGATGATGAAACTGCATTAGATGCACGTCACATCTTCTCAATATTTATGGAATATTTAAAACACCAAAATACAGCCAGTTTTTTTCAATATAGGGCCATTAATGGCACATCAGGGCTAGTACAGGGTTTGTGTGTGTGTGTGTGTGTGTGTGTGTGTGCCTGATGTTGCCTGAGTTTATCATGGAAAATTTTGCGGTTTGCTTGTTCTCACAAGGCCCAGGCTCTTCTCTGCCTTTTGTGCAGTTCTCTGAAAGGCTGGTCTGTGAGGACTCTCTCTATCTCAGCTTTGACTCACGTACGAGCCATGAATGCTTAGCCTTGGGTCTGTCCTTCTAGATGCAATGAAAAGATAAATCATTAGATGCACAGGAAAGCTAGTTTATAGACATTGCGTCACCTTCAACCAATCGCATATGAACAGAATTCAAACATACATCACATACACTCAGTCTAACCACTAAGACGCCACGACCACCACCGCTGCAGCAGAAAGGCGAATCATAAGCAAAGGCAGTTTAAGAGATATTCAAGCCTTTGTGATATCCAGGTGAGATGATCTACTGCAGCAGGCAGGTCAATTACAAGCTCCAAAGAAAGTATGGAACAGATGCAACTGTAAGGTCTTATCACTTCTTGAAGCTGACTTCTAATGACCTCGGAGAATATTCTGACTGTTGGTGTCAAAAGCTGCAATGGATAATACAAGCCAACAGACACAGCTGTGGTCAGAAACCGGTAATAGGTCATTTGCAACTTTAACCAGCGCTGTCTCAGTACTGTGCTCAGATCGAAACCACTTCATGTATATCATTCCTATGTAACTTTGCTGGTGAACCTTTCTACAATCCTGGAGATAAAGGTGGAGGTTTGAATATAATTTATCCATTCATATGGGTCAGGTGGGTTAGATTTCTTAATCAGTGGTTTGGGGGTACATATTTATGTTCATTACTGTTAACAGAGGTCCATTTGCTTCAATTAGAGTGGAGAGATATGCTGATTACGCAGCAACAAGAGCCTTTCTTTAGCTGAAAGCACAATAGATTTAGAAGACTTCCAGTTTAGTTTGATGTCATACATGTGTGAGTGGGCCATAAAGGTGAGTAGCTACAGTATGCAGTGTGATATACGGACGTGGGGGGAGAAAATCAAAGCCGTTTCACGTAAAATAAACAGTACTCTTCTCATATATTAGCAGCTATGAAAGAAAGCAGACTCCCACACCTCCTAAATCCCAATTAAAACCCTAATTAAAAGTATCAAATGACACAAAGACCTATGTAAATGCAGATTGAATATAATAATCCCTAATAATAATAAAAGTCTTGTTTATTTTCAAATCCCTGTGTGAATATTTATCATAGCATACGATTATTGAAGGCATGTTTATTGCTCATTATATTCAATCATTCATCTTCATTAACCGCTTTATCCTGGTCAGGGTGGATCTGAAGCCAATCCCAGGGAAACTGGGTACAAGGAGGGCGAATTAACCTCGCTATCGCAAGGCACCGTGCCCACACATGTTCATAACCCATGGGAGAACCTGGAGGAAATCCATGCAAGCACAGCGGAACATGCAAAACTCCACACAGTAACACATGCTCCAGATTGAACCAGAGACCCTGTAGCTGTGAGGCAGCAATGCGAGCTGCTACGCCACTGTGATCCCATTAATCCTGAGAATACAAGCTAATTTTAATTCATTGCTGTTGAGCTGTGTAACTCTAATATCCACTTCTTCTTGAAATTAAATGGCAAAAGGAAGAAGACAGCTTATATAGCATTTTCCCTAGCATGCATGCATAGTTATTTATCTTCTGGGTTCACTAACTTCTCTGTTCTTTATCAGAAATGAGACTGTATCTTCAATTTCAGTACATAAAATTGCCTTTTGTCATACCTTGCTTCATTTAAAGCATTTTAACTCCTATCTATCTCTTTAAATCTCTCCCTTTTCCAACTACAGGTGAATCAGGTTAACCACAGTTCATCTCGTTCGCTCCCTCTCCATCATTCTGTTGCTTCCTCAGGTGGAGCATCTGTCAGCACCCCGGCCAAGATTGATGACGGTGGCCTTTACTGTGGTGGCTTCACCAGCATGCTCTGCCAATTTTACATATTAATTTATGGCCCACGGCGCTGTAATTGAGAGGGGAGGTGCCATCACTTTGAGAGAAGGATGAAAGCCACTCCATGGCTGATTTATGCTTCTTTCATCAACTTTTATAGTCTTTTTTATAGGTCAAGGAGGGCATGTATACATTGCCTTCACAGGTGAGTGCAAAGCTTTATATTTTGCATAAAGGCCAAAAATGATGGGCTTAACAGTGATGCCCAAGCAAGCGCAGCCAATGGGAAGCAAGAAAGGCAAACGAGACTGTGCAGGACATGGCACTGAATGATGAATGTGACTTGTGGAATTGACATGGTAAGTATATAGACGCTACGGTTATAGTTAAGACTATGGGTTAACAGCTTTATATACAGATATTGTTATGTGTCCACAGCTTGCTGCACAGATTGCTACTTCTTAAGCACCGAAATGTTTACTGTAATAACAAATCAACTAATAAAAAAAGACGTGAAATCAAAAATTTAACAAATCACTAGCTTGGGTGCCGAGCAGATTTAACAGTGTCTGAGCTGAGTATATACTGTAGGTTAGCAAAGCTGTCATATAACTCTCCTGCTAACACCATACACAGCAGGCATATACATCTGAGAGAAAATAAGGTTGCTCGCCAGACTTCATATTAGTTGTATTTGCTAGGCGAGGAGAGAGCACGACATCTCATCGCTAAAACGTTCACCAATGACTAGGTAACGTTTTAATGAGGTCGCAAATATGATTACATTAAAATCAGGAGAGTATAAGGACTATGGCTTCAACTATTAGCTAATTAGCTTGCCATACTTTATTAAATTGTGATAGCTATTACGTTTTAGCTTGATCAGTTAGATTTCCTAGGAATGGAGTAAATGTGTCATTTCTCCACCACCAGAAAATGACAGAAAAACCAATAATTATATCTGTAACAACCTGTTCTTGATCTCAGTACTGAGCGATGCCTGATCTGAGGCTTTTATCCAACAGCATCTGTTCACTGCTGCCGTTGTTCTGAGATGCTCTACCAGCTCTTCTGACTTTCCTCATCATTAGCCAATTGCAAGGAAATTTAAAATGCCTCTGAAAGACTGAGCACTGCTCGCAAGACCCTCATTACCGCTGTATAATTAGCTGCAACCATGTTGCCTTGAGGATGATTTTTAGAAAGGTTTGATCTCTGACTCTGCCGTGTGCTGTCGCATCGTACTTGTCTGTGAATTTCCAGGTGATCCATGTCGGAAACATTCCCCCTGCAGTTTTGCTCAGAGCAGTCGTTGAAATGGAAAGTGAATGCTTTTTTTTCTCACAAGTCGGTTGGTGGGATGAGATGCAATGCACTTCACCTGATGTCATTACAAACAAGTGCCTTCCTCAAGGTTATCACAAAGCTTGAAGCCGAGAAGAAAATGACTGATTTAATGAAATGTCAGATGTCTTTGTGTGTATATATATATATATATGGACTATTTGAAGTTTGTGAAGAAGCTTTTGTGAAACACCACTGAGAAGAGAATTACAGTAATCAATATGGGATATGACTAGTGCATGTACAAGGACAGCAGTACTATTAGTTGTAAGAGACGGTTGAAGACGATTAATATTTCGCCGATGATGAAATGCTGACCGTATAATGTTATTTACATGTGCCTCAAATGATAAAGTACTGTCAAGGACGACACCCAGACTCTGAACCTGAAGGGAAGAAGAGATCACAGAGTCGTCAATAGTCAGTGTAAACCTTAAACAGTTTTTCAGTTTTGATTTAGTGCGTACTAATAAGATCTCAGTTTTCTCACTGTTAACCTTAAGAAAATGGCATATAAACCATGAATTTAATTTCAGATAAACAAGCCAAGAGAGAAGAAGGTGGTAGTGTTGAATTGGGCTTTGAAGACAAATAGAGCTGTATAACAATAACATAACAATGAAAACTTATACCGGGTTTATGGAAAATGTGACCTAAAGACAAAAGAGAAGACGGCCCAAAATCGAGCCCTGAGGCACGCCACTAGTAATCTGAGAGGTCTGTGATCTGAAACTTTTAATTCCAACAATGTCCGCCCTGATAAATAGGATCTAAACCAGGCGATGAGAATGCCAGTGATTCCAATGGAAATCAGTCACTCCATGAAAATACGATGTGAAACAGTGTCAAAAGCTGCACTTACATCAAGAAGAATGAGTATTGATAAAGATCCAGAATCTGCATCCATCAATAAATCATTCATAACTTTAATAAGCGCAGTCTCCGTGCTGTGAAACGGTCGATAGCAGACTGAAATTGCTCAAACAAGTTATTCTATGTAAGACGGGCATATGCCTGTCGAGCAACTATTTTCCCAATCGTTTAGAAAGAAATTAGAGATGGGTGGAAGGTTTCCTGGGTTATTATGATCCAGGTTTCTTACGTAGAGGGGATGTGGCTGTTGCTTTAAGATGTGAAGGAATAGCAAGAGAGGAATGGATGATTTGAGTTATCAGCGCTAACAAAGAAGGTAGACAAGATTAAACCTGATGCGTAGGAATAGGATCTCATTGACACGTTGTAGACTTTTGAACACACTCAGTTAGTATTTCGTCAACCGTAGGCACAAAAAAAATAAAAAATAGACAAAGCTGTTAAGCAAGAATCTTCCTGAAAAGAAAAGCATGTACTACATGCCCCATTAGTGTGAGTTATCAACGTTTGATGAATATTTTCAGTTTTGTCCTTAAAATAAGTCATAAAAAGTTTCACACAGAACACTACAATGCAAATGTAATGAAACAGAAATCAGCTGGTCGCAGAGTACTATTCATTGTAGAGAACAATATTCTTGTATTCCCACCTGCAGAATTTAATATATTGGCATAAGAATTTGATTTAGCCATCGAAAGTGTTTCCTTATAGTGTCTGATGTGATTATCATACATTTACTTGTGTAGAATAAAAGAAAATACACACACACACACACACACACACGTGTATATATATATATATATATATATATATGTATATATATACATTCACATCCTGTGCTCCACAAATGGGTTTTATTACAGGTGACAGCATACAGATTTATTGTGGCAGAGAGAGAGAGAGAGAGAGAAGATAAAGAAACAGAGTGCAACACACACACGCATATATATATATATATATATGTGTGTGTGTGTGTGTGTGTGTGTGTGTGTGTGTGTGTGTGTTTTGCTCTCTCTCTCTCTCTCTCTCTCTCTCTCTCTCTCTCTCTGCCACAATAAATCTGTATGCTGTCACCTGTAATAAAACCCATTTGTGGAGCACAGGATGTGAATAAGGAAGGACAAGGTCAGGGTCAGTTGACTGGTGAAGGGGAGAGAGAGCAGGACAGCACTGTGCAAGACATCCATTTTGTATCTTCACACACACACACACACACACTCTTCTCTTTCATGCATGCATAGACATAAAAACTGGATTGCGACAATAATCACAAGTAGACTTTTGATTACTCTCCCTGAAGAAATGCGCTTTCACAAAGACACAGCCTTGAGCATACAAGGCAGTGGACAGAACCATCACTCAGAATATTAACTGTAAAAAATATATACTTTCAAAGGTTTCAAATGTTTTCCAATTCAGCTGTGTGTAATCAAAGCACTCAATATGACAAAGTGAGAGAGAATGAAGTGAAGTGAGAGAGAGAGAACCGGAGCAGGATATGTGAGTGGATAGAAACATGATTGAGGGGGAAAAGAAAAGGAAGAGAAAAAAAAAGTGGCCTTCATTTTGATTTGAGGTGTTCTGACCTTGCTCTTACCCAACCCTTGGATTAATGTCATTTTATGTCTTATGAAATTACTTTATGAAGCATTAAAAGACACATTTATTCCACAGTATCTCGTCTGACATGCTGCACTCAAAGCATGAATTTGTTCCCACTGACTTGCTACACTTCTCTTTGTGTGTCTGGTACAAGTAAATGTGTTAGCACAAAGGTCCAACCATGAGCCCAACAGAACGACCTCAAAACTAGCGTTAAAGGAAACTGTTCAAAGGGAAATTTACAACTGTTGACTAAAAATATTTTGATTAATACTTCAAACATTAATAAGGAGTATGTGGTTTGTTTGTGGCATGGATTCCACAAGATATTGGAAATCTCTTGCGAATCTCCCGTTCTACCACATTCCAAAGGTGTTCTATTGGATTCAAACTGGGAAGGCCACTGAATAACACTGAACTCACTGTCATGTTTATGAAACCAGCTTTTGCTTTGTGACATGGTGCATTATCGTGCTGGAATTAGCCATTAGAAGATGGTAAATTGTGGCCATGAAGGAATGCACACGGTCAGCAACAATACTCAAATAGGCTGTGACACTCAAGCGATGACTGATTGGTGTTAACGGGCCAAGAAAACATTCCCCACACCATTACACCACCTCCACCAGCCTGGACTATTGACACAAGACAGGTTGGGTCCACGGATTCATGCCATTGGTGCCAAATTCTGACCCTACCATCCATGTGCCTCAACAGAAATTGAGATTCATCAGACCAGGCTATGTTTTCCAGGCTTCAACTGTCTTGTTTTGATGAGCCTGTACCCGCTGCAGCCTCGGATTTCTGTTCTTGGCTGACAGGACTGGAACCTGACATGTCCTACTACTGTTGTACCCCAATCCACCTCAAGGTTTGGCATGTTGTGCATTCTGAGATGCATTTCTGCTCAACACAATTATACATGAGTGGTTATCAGAAGGTTATTAGCCTTTCTTTCAGCTCAGACCAGTCTGTCCATTGTCCTCTCTCATCACCAAGGCATTTCCATCTACAAAACTACTGCTCATTGGATGTTTTTTTTTTCTTTATTGCACCATTCTGACTAAACTCTAGAGTCTGTTGTGTGTGAAAATCCCAGGAGATTATCAGTTATAGAAAGATTTAAACCTGGCACAAACAATCACGCCACTGTCAAAATCACTGAGATCACACGTTCTTCCCCGTTCTGATGTTTGGTGTAAACATTCCCTGAAGCTGCTGGCCTGTATCTGCAGGGTTTTATGCACTGCACTGCAGCCACATGATTGGCTGCTTAGATAACTGCATAAATGAGTAAGTGTACAGTGCTCAGCATGTGTAAATTAAGAACCAGTTACCGTTATGCGAACGAGATAAGAGAGTGGGGAGACCGCCCCTGAAGATAACAATGACACAGAGCCTCTTTTTGTAATGTGGCACAAGATTGGACATCACTTGTGGTAGAATCTTTGACTCTCCTTCATGTACAACATTTTAAGCTCTTTTATATTTTAGACAGAGAGATTTTTGTAAGCTTTTTCCCCCCTTTTTGGAAGTATTCCAAGTTTGATTTCAGTTTTTCCACAACACACAATTCCAGTTGTATTGCCAGTGATACTTGGTGAAGTTCAGATTACCAAGAAAACAGAATGATTGAGCACAAGTGATGAGTTCCTGTGGCTTGGTTAAGTCTATTTTCCACTCGTACCCTTAGAGAGGACATATTCCAATTCTGTTCTCCATACGGCCCACTTCTCAGGTGTTGTTGTTGTTTGTTTGTTTGTTTGTTTGTTTGTTTGTTTGTTTTTTGGAGAACTTGTGCCCCTCCCACCATTTATTTACAGTATAAATATAAATATTTCTTGCTCTCCAATAATATTGGCACCCTTGGTAAATATGAGCAAAGATGGCTGTGAAAAATTGATAAATAAAGATATTGTTTAATCTTTTGATCATTTGTTGAAATAAATCACAAAAATACTCTGCTCTCATGGATATCAAACAATTGTAAACACAACACAGGTTTATCCAAAAAAAATATCTGTTAAATACAGGTGTGCCACAACTACTGGCACCCATATTAATCCATATGAGAAAAATATAGCTGAAGTATATTCCCATTTATATTTTAAAAAAATTTAGTTCACCTGGGTGACTAGGAACAGGAAATTGTTCAACCATGACTTCCTGTTTCACAGGGGTATAAATATGAGGTAACACACAGGCCAAATTCCCTTAGTCATTCAAAACAATGGGTAAGAGGAAGGAATATAGCTGTGATGTGCAGCAAAAGGTTGTTGAGCTTCACACAACTACAATCTGAAGTCACCTACATCACCACAAGCTGTTTGGAAGGGTTTCAAGAAAAAAGCCTCTACTCTCATCCACAAACATCTCAAGTGTCTTCAGTGTGCCAGACACTACTGGAACTTCAAATGGGATCGGGTTCTATGGTCAGATGAAACCAGAATAGAGCTTTTTGGTAATAAACACCAGAGGTGGTTTTGGAGCACACACAGAGAGGTAGCCATATGGAAAAGTTCCTCATGTCCACGGTTAAATATGGAGGTGGATCTTTAATGTTTGGGGCTGTTTTTCTGCCAGAGGACCTGGACATATTGTTAGGATACATGGCATCATGGACTCTATCAAATATCAACAGATATTAAATGAAAACCTGACTGCCTCTGCCAGAAAGCTTCAAATGGTCCGTGGTTGGATCTTCCAGCAGGACAATGATCCAAAACATCATCAAAATCAACACAGAAATGGTTTACTGACCACAAAATCAAGGTCCTGCCATGACCATCCCAGTCCCCTGACCTGAACCCCATAGAAAACCTGTGGGGTGAACTGAAGAGGAGAGTCCACCAGCGTGGACCTCCAAATGTGAAGGATCTGGAGAGATTCTGTATGGAGGAACGGTCTCAGATCCCTCACCATGTATTCTCCAACCTCATCAGGCGTTATAGGAGAAGACTCAGAGCTGTTATCTTGGTAAAGCGAGATAGCACAAAGTACTGACTAAAAGGGTGCCAGTAATTGTTGCACACCTATATTTAACACAGATATTTTTTAATAAACCTGTGTTGTGTTTGCAATTGTTTGATATCCATCTGAGCAGAGTATTTTTGTGAATTTTTCAACAATAGATCAAAAGATTAAACAATAAAGACAATTTTTCACAGCCTTCTTTGCTCTTATTTACCCAGGGGTGCCAATATTAGTGGAGGACACTGTACTTTGACAGGAAGCAAAAGTCAAGTGCATCTTTCAAGCATCATGTGTCCCGTCCCTGGTATTAAAAATATGGAGAGAAGGAATTGCAGGGGCGGGGCACACGGTGCTTGAAACATGCAGTGATGTAAATTAAACGCTTTGGCCTTCGCAGTGACCTTTGGGGGATTTTGGAGCGACACGCTAGACAGTGCTCTCTACTACTACCATCAAAACACCAGCTGAGGGAATTCCTTTTGAATTGATGTTCATCCCACCTGTACATGTCCAGAGACTTGCAGAATTTCCGCCGAGGCACAATGAAGCTGTTCAGGTGGTTTTTTGGTGTCCCAAAACTAAGGTGATGGCCCTCGAAACAGATGTGTTTTGTTTCTCCTTTTTGTAAAAACAGAAACACACAAGTTAGTGAAGGGTGGGGTGATCTCAGATTGGATTTTGTGGTCAGTCCACCATAAACAGAGGAAAGATTGTTTACACATTCATTCCTTGCTCTAATTAGATTATATTTGTGTGTAAGAAAGAGTCTGCTATAGGCACAAAAGCCTGAGCCCCAAGGCCTCCATGCAAATGAACAGAGGGACTGCTTTATATCATGAGACCTTGGGCCAACCAAACAAACCCCATGTGGACTGCATTTACAGACCACAGTTTTGTTTAATGATCTGCCATATGCTTCATATCTCCTTGAAATGTGATTTAAATCAGTCTAATTTCATTCCCATGTATGAATCATGGCTATCTAAGCGTATGTATAGTAATGAGGTTTGGGATTTTGAGGTTATATCAGCCGAATTACTTTTAATGAGGAATTAATGTAACATCTGTTTGGCACTATACGTAATATAGTATATTGCTATTTTGCCTGCAGTGCTGTGATTGAAAGGCCTGTGTTGTAATCTGTAAGTTTGTATCTATTATTCTTTTGGGAATTTATAAGTACATGACGCAGATATGGCATTAAGTTTAGTATTTGTCCTGTTTAAAATGTAAAAATGTTGCAGTGCTTATTTTAAAAAAATGCATGATTACTGTGCATTTCTGTATTTATTACTAGAGTTTTATTCCTTTGTGTATCGGAACAATGGTTTATATATATATATATACACACACACACACACACCCTTTTTTTGTGAGTGACAGTTGAGACAATCACTAAGAAAGTACAGGTAATAGAGTCATTGTGTTCAAATAGAGTAAATATACTGTGTGTATTGCCTCACAGCTTCATCCATCATTTGTTCAATTACAATTTATACCAAACACACAGCCCCAGACATGTTTTGTGATTTTCAGAGGACAATAACACTTCTGAGAATTTACTATTCACTGTGAGTTTCAGCAGAAACGTAAGCAAGGTGCCACATTTAAATCCATTCTTTATTGCATGTAAAACTACATTTATTATTATTATTATTATTATTATTATTATTATTATTATTATTATTATTTTCTACAGTCACCTGCATTAAATGTGTTAAAATAAAAAGCAAAAATGAAAGAACCTTGTTTTTGTTTCTTGTTTTCGTACTGAAAAACAACATTTTGCTTTAATATTTAAAGCAAAATTGGTACAGCCCTTTAATTTGAGATAAAACACTGAAATCTAGAATGAAGTATAATGATTTTGCTTTGATGTTTCACATTTTCCTCACGGTTATGCTCACGCGCCCTCTAGTGGCCGATATCACTAACACTGTGGTGGCCACATGGATTCATGGGGCCTTATTAAATAATGAACAAATATCCTGTACATATGAAATACCAAAATGAGAATCTGATTTGATCTTGTTTTTGTTAGTGTTTTTATAAGAACCAGAGAAATCTGTATTATATCACCGTGAGTGCAACTTAACTCACCACACGGTGAATTCGACCAGTTTGATTGTCTCTAATCAACAGTTTATATTTCATCAAAGCAGCAGAGATGTTATATGCATTGTCCATGTGAAAATATATGACCAGTGTCATTCAGATAGAGGATGGCTGGAAGCTAATATTTATTGTATGGTTTTATGTCATTACCAGGAAAGCAGTTTATTAGACAAATAATTACATTTTAAATGATGAAAGTTTAACAAATTAATCTGTTTTCCAAATAATACAACCGGCTCTGCTACTAGAAGCACATGGACAGGGTGCCAATCTATCGCAGGGCACACTCGCATACACACACTCACACACCCATTCATACACTACGGACACTTTGGACTCGCCAATCAGCCTACCATGCATGTGTTTGGACTGGGGAGGAAACCGGAGTACCCGGAGGAAACCCCTGCAGCACGGGGAGAACATGCAAACTCCACACACACACACAGGGCAGCAGCGGGAATCGAACCCCCGACCCTGGAGGTGTGAGACGAACGTGCTTTTACTTCACTCTCAATGGAGTCATTAACAAAAAAATATATCGAAGGATATATAAAATGGGATAGTTCTTCAGCCTTGAAGAAGAGAACTCTACCAATATAAAGATAAATCTCCTTCAAGGCGCTCTTTCGAATCGAATGTATTCCCCCGTTTTTTTAATAAATAAATAAATAAATAAATAAACAAATCCTACCGGAGTGTCTGCCCGCAAGGTTTTTCATTATATGAACGATCAGGTATTTCACTGGATCCTTTACCAGAATATTTGTTTTCACATCAACGTCATCACAATCATGAACACACTGTTTAAACAAAAAAAAAATCGATTCAAACCTTAAAGAAAGCGTAAGAAAGCTGAATGTGTGATGAGAAACATGAAACTGTGCTGTGGGCTCTTATCACGTTTCTCTCTCCTCACTCTCCCAGCCTTGTGTTCTTTTGGGGACAATAATTCTCAAACAAGCAAAATAAAGCCGAATACACTTAAATATAACAAAAACTTCACTCAAACTTTCTCATTTAAAATACATTTTTGTTCTATTTAAGTGTTTTCGCCTTAAGGAAATTGATTTATCAACTTATAAATTTTGAGGTAATTAGTTTCCTCGAACGTTTTGAGTTAAATGAACTGATCCGGTTTCGCAGTGTAGCACGAACAAACAAGTTCAAGAGCTTTTTTTTTTCCCTTTTTTTTTTTTAATGAAGACAGATAAACAGTGGACAAACTTCAACATGCGTGCCAAATAGATGTTGTCACTGACTGTAAATTTAATAACTATGTGGATGGACTGAATAAAAGTGCATTGTTGACAGTAACCGTGTTGGGAACTCTGACCTGTACAGTAACATACACATTCATTCATCACGTATTTCCAGTTTCTTTCCTTTCCCTCTCTTGTCCACTAGCACGAGGGACATTTTTAGTCTTTCATTATAGCATACAGAGTACAAGAGCAGGTTGTCTACTCTTATCCTCTGGGGAGAAATGCCCGGGTTCGTCGCTGTTTGTTGTTTAGTAGAAACCCGCGTCCTCTGGAGGATTAACAGCCGGTGAGACGTTGGAGAGCACAGGAAATAAACGCCATCCTTGTGTCGAGATGGTGACGGGTAATATCAGGCTCGTTCCGGATTGTGACAGAATCGTGCGGTTGTTATTGTTCTCCGTCCTGTACGATGGATGTCAGAAGGCTGGCTGTGATCTAACCAGCGCGTGTAGACACGTATTCTTTGTTGGGTACAGAAGTGGACACTCTGGTGTGTAGTGTGCTCGTGGTCTGACGCGAGATCACGCAGGACCGTGCCCCTTGAGTGGCTCTCTAATAGCTGAATGTGCTCCTGGTAACCCGTGCTCCATAACGAGCTTTCACAGAGCATCTGTGTGATGTGGAGATGTTCGTATGTTGCTTTGTTAATATACGAGATAGAATATTACTTTTGTAGTAGGAATAAACTGAAGAGAAGAACAGAACACTTAGCTTGTTGTGTTTTTCTGTGTGTGAGTCAGTCAGGAGATGTAAAAGTTATGACCGTCAACACGTTCAGCTTTTATACCCAACGTTATAGCAGGGTTATCAGAGGAATAGGACACCGGACACCTGACACATGACTTTAGAGCCAAAGTGTTCTTCTTTACGGAACACAAGTACGAGTTCTCATCAAATCTGGGAATTTTGTGAGACATAAATTTCTCGTTAGTTTCCAGGTTTTTATTTAATTATTTGTTTGTTTATTTATTTATTTTCACAAATTGTAAATATGCGTGCCAGGCAGACTAACACTGACGTGCAGGTAGAAAAACAACACCTTTCACCTTCATGGGGTAGCTGACAAGTGACCTCTGGACCTGTAAGGACTTTCCCCTGAAGCAGCGTAAACAGAAAAGTAAAACAAAAAGATTACAAAACCAATATTTTTGGAAAATCTAACTTATTGAGTATAATAATCAAATTACAATATGGCCTAAAGCCCTGGATAAACATACCCACACAAACATATAGACTGAATACAGAACTCATATTCCTCGTTAAAGGTTTCAGAAATGGAAAGCAAGTGAAAACAGAAGTGAAACGGATGTAGGAATATTATTAACGTGGCAAGAATTTAATCTCTGATGTCCAAACGTTTTTGTTACATATATATATACATTTTGTTATATATATATATATATCCCAGGGAGCATGGGGCACAAGGCGGGGTACACCCTGGACAGGGTGCCAATCCATCGCAGGGCACAATCACATACACACTCACACACCCATTCATACACTACGGACACTTTGGACACGCCAATCAGTCTACCATGCATGTGTTTGGGGAGGAAACCGGAGTACCTGGAGGAAACCCCCGCAGCACGGGGAGAACATGCAGACTCCACACACACAGGGCCACGGCGGGAATCGATCCCCCGACCCTGGAGGTGTGAGGCGAACGCGCTAAGCCACCGTGCGCCCCTTAAATATTTTATATATATATCAAATTGCATAAAAACATGCATAAAATCATGCTGATACAGGTCAATGGCTTCAGTAAATGTACAAACGAAACATCAAAAATGGAGGAAAAATGCGATCTCAGACTCTCTGTGATTGTTGGTGTCAAGATGTTCTGGTTTAAAACATCAAATGAGTGACAATTCTATGGAGGAAAAGTTCTTAGAACCTTGAGATGAAAAATATCAGAGAGAGAGCGAGAGAGAGAGTGCGAGAGAAAGAGAGAGAGAAAGAGAGAGAGAAAGAGAGAGAGTGCGAGAGAATCAAGGGCGTAACTGCAATGTACTGAAGTATTGAAATAATAACAATAATAAATGTTTAATTACACAACTCTCTCTCAATTTCTTTCTCAGAGCAGTAATTACAGTGTGTGTGTGTGTGTGTGAGTGTGTGTGTGTGTGGGTGTGTGTGTGAGTAAGAGCTGGAAGGAGGAGTTTGATTTGTTAATGAAGGGTCCATGTGAGTGAACCTGGCCTGAAAGTGAACCCATCTGCAGACTCCATCCTTCAGCGCAGTGACAGCAGCAGCAGCTACGTTCACATCAGAACCTCCAGAATGGTAAGAACACACTCACTGGGTTTCTAATTACGGAGTAAAAATACGTATTTTCACGTAAAACTGAGTGCAAATAAATGGCCAGTGTGTTGCCCTGCACTATACCACGATGACTATTGAAATGAATCATACAGTTTATATTTCACTTATTTAACATGTGAATACTGGATCAGTTCTGATAAACCAGTTATTTATTTATATCAGGGTTTTTAGATCTGTGTGTCTGTGAAATGATTAATATCTCGTGTAGTTAATGTGTGTGTGTGTGTGTGTGTGTGTGATATTCCATGGTCGCGTCCCAATCCGAAGGCAGTACGATGGTATGCGTTCATGCACAATGAGTTATGGTGTTCTTTTGGCCATCCGTATGTTCTCTGTCCTGACAGTACGGCTTCATTAACACGTGTTTGAGGACGTTAGTGGTCGAGAGGTTTGGAGAAGAGACGTGGGAGCAGCTCAGGTACGTGGGGAAAGACTTTATGAAAGCCGCTTTGGAGTGATTTGTTCTGCTCTTTCTGGCTAAAGTCATATTTCCTCAGGTTACTGGCAGAAGTCCAAGACACCTTTATGACGTATGAAATTTACGATGATATCATCACTATTCGTCTGGTGCAAGAGGCTTGCAAAATGCTGGGTGAGAGAAATTTTAATCATGTACCTAAGCTACTTAGCTTTTTGCAGCAAGGCTGGGGTTTACAATACGATGTAGTGAATGCGTTTCTGCTCTTATCAAAGTTTTGTTTCTTTTTCTCAACTGAAATTCACCTTCTTCCGCTCACCAACATCATCTGTTTCATAAGAGTGCTGAGTTCCTGTTGAAATGCTCTGTATGAGTCCAGGGTCACACGCAGCATTGATAAACTCAGACAGGGATAAAGATATTTTTTTTTAAAAACAGGAAACATAAAGGTAGCCAAAGGTTTTCAGCTGTTTGTGGGCAGTCTCTGTATGTGCGCTGGCCTTGGAGACTGATTTTAGAGACGGTGTTAACAATGTCCCCGTGAAGGCTGTCCGCTGAGACCAGCGTGTCGCACAGGACGCCATTCGGGACGCGAGTCTTGTCCCTGGAAGCGTGTGGACAAGGACAGGTGTGAACCTTTGGAGAGGTCAAACTCCTGAGCTCCTGGAACTGATAGACAGTGTAACTGAAATGTTTTGTCCCTTGTGTTTCAACTTCTAGATGTTTCTTCCGAGGTGGTGCTGAAGTTGTTTGGAGAATATTTCTTCAGCTTTTGTAAGATGTCGGGCTATGACGCCATGCTGCGCACACTCGGTGGAAATTTGATTGAATTCATTGAAAACCTTGATGCCCTCCATAGTTACCTGGCGCTATCTTATCAGGTCTGATTTGGTGCTATTGCCTTCTGTTACCTGTCTTCTTCTTCTTCTCCTCCTTCTTCTTCTTCTTCTCCTCCTCCTTCTCCTTCTTCTCCTTCATCTCCTTCTTCTTCTCCTTCTTCTTCTTCTTCTCCTCCTTCTTCCTCTTCTTCTTCTTCTTTTTCTTCTTCTCCTTCTTCTTCTTCTTCTTCTCCTTCTTCTTCTTCTTCTCCTCCTTCTTCTTCTTCTTCTCCTCCTCCTTCTTCTTCTTCTCCTCCTCCTCCTCCTCCTTCTCCTTCTTCTACTTCATCTCCTTCTTCTTCTCCTTCTTCTTCTTCCTCTTCTCCTCCTTCTTCTTCTCCTTCTTCTTCTTCCTCTTCTCCTCCTTCTTCTTCTCCTTCTTCTTCTTCTTCTCCTTCTTCTCCTTCTTCTTCTCCTTCTTCTTCCTCTTCCCCTCCTCCTTCTTCTTCTTCTTCTTCTGCTTATTCTCCTTCATCTCCTTCATCGCCTTCTTCTTCTCCTTCTTCTCCTTCATCTCCTTCATCTCCTTCTTCTTCTCCTTCTTCTTCTTCTTCTTCTCCTTCTTCTTCTTCTCCTTCTTCTTCTTCTCCTTCTTCTTCTTCTTCTTCTCCTTCTTCTTCTCCTTCTTCTCCTTCTTCTTCTCCTTCTTCTTCTTCTTCTTCTTCTCCTTCTTCTCCTTCTCCTTCTCCTTCTCCTTCTTCTTCTTCTTCTCCTTCTTCTTCTCCTTCTTCTCCTTCTTCTCCTTCTTCTCCTTCTTCCTCTTCTTCTCCTTCTCCTTCTCCTTCTCCATCTTAGTGACTGCTTGACTTAGTACAAGCCTCAGGCCAAGACTCTCATTGTATTTTATTTTCTGCCACTACAGTGTGCAGTATATTACTCATAGAGAACACCAACTGTTGGTAAAATGTAGTTTTACGTCATTTAAGTAAGTTCATTGTAAAAAAGCACTGTATGAACAGATGTCTTCTAGTTTCTCATCATCTGCTATCTGCTAGATTAATTCATTATCATGATTCCAGTATTTACTTCCACAAGTTATGTCTGAAATTCTTGGTTAAATACAGGTTTGTTTGTTTGTTTGTTTGTTTGTTTGTTCATAGCATGAAGGTGTTTAAACAGTATTCTAACACGACACTGGTGAATTCTTGAACCCGATTGGACAGAAGGTGTTGATGCGTTTTCTAGAACAGCAGCTCTGATAATAGTGCAGGTTTATATTAACGCACAGGTTCTAAAATGTTAGTGTTTCCATAGTAACCGCTAATTCACAGGGACGAGAGAGAGAGAGAAAATAGAGGATCTTTAAAGAACGACGAATATAGCGGAAGTGATGACATGTACTTATTTCACAGATGTTCTGAAATGTAAATGTAACTATAAACGGATAAAAAGTACAACATACTGTTATAGGAATGGATCAAGAGTATGAGTATGGCCAGCTGTGTGTTAATCCGTACATGAAACTTAAGAAGCTCCATCGTAGAGCGCTTTTACAGACTACTCTTCTTCCTCAGGAGATGAACGCTCCTTCTTTCCGTGTGGAGCGAACACATGACGGCAGGACCCTTCTCCACTATTACTCAGACAGGAAAGGACTGCACCACATAGTTCCTGGTACAGACCGCACAGACTAGATCAGAACTAATCACCGCCAGTGTCTGAGATAACTGCTGTCTGACTTTCCCATTAACCATAGTGGCCAAGTCCAAAAAGCTGAAGAAACATTTATTCTTTCTCTTCTGTTTCCATGACTACACCACAGGCATAATTGAAGCAGTGTCGAAGGATTTCTTCGGCAGTAACGTGACCATGAGCATCCTCGAGCAGCCGGAGGAGGCGGAGCGCACGGGAAAGAGGGAGCATGTCATTTTCCTCATGACACAAACCAGCGAGAGGATAAAGGATGAAACCCAAGCTAAAGAAGATGACGGTCGAGAGCAGAGAGCGGTCGTGGACATGGTTGAGTCAGGTAGGACTACCTGTCGGAGTAGTCAGGTGTGTCACACGGCACAATATTTCCACAACAATTTAAGAGTGAACATCTGACGGACAGTATTATAGTGCGTTACTCTAAATTCTAAACCTGCGCTGTCTTCCCAATATAAAATGATGCATTTTAGTGCCAAATTAAAATAAAGTTTCAAGTCCTGTACATTCTAAACATTGTATTATATTCTGGTTCTGAAGCACATAGAATATGTGTGTGTGTGTGTCATAATTGCATGCATTTGTTTAAACACACCACGTAATACAGATCTTTTATCTTTCCATTCCAGAGAGCATCCTTCACGCGTTCTGCCCCAGCTACCCGAAGAGACTGTGGATTGATGAGAGATCCTTCTGCAATGCTTTCCCCTTTCATATCGTGTTTGACCAAGATGTAGGCCTTTCTTTTTTTCTTTCTTTTTTTTTTGGTGAATACGCATCATGTCAACGAGTGGGATTTTTTTTTTGGTTTTAGATTTCCTTATTAAGATCCACACAAGCACAAAGCGTCACAGTCTATAGTTCTGAAATACTCTGATGGGCTGACCCCCCACCCCTTCAACCTCTGCAGCATTGCTGGCAGCACTCGTACTTCTATTTCCCAAACACAACCTCTGGATATGACGCTGAGCACGTGCACTCAACTTCTCTGGTGGACCATGGCGAGGCCTGTTCTGAGTGGAACCTGTCCTGTTAAACCGCTGTATGGTCTTGGCCACCGTGCTGCAGCTCAGTGTCAGGGTCTTGGCAATCTTCTTATAGCCTAGGCCATCTTTATGTAGAGCAACAATTCTTTTTTCAGATCCTCAGAGAGTTCTTTGCCATGAGGTGCCATGTTGAACTTCCAGTGACCAGTATGAGGGAGTGTGAGAGCGATGACACCAAATTTAACACACCTGCTCCCCATTCACACCTGAGACCTTGTAACACTAACAAGTCACATGACACCAGGGAGGGAAAATGGCTAATTGGGCCCAATTTGGACATTTTCACTTAGGGGTGTACTCACTTTTGTTGCCAGCAGTTTAGACATTAATGGCTGTGTGTTGAGTTATTTTGAGGGGACAGCAAATTTACACTGTTCCACAAGCTGAACACTCACTACTTTACATTGTAGCAAAGTGTCATTTCTTCAGTGTCGTCACATGAAAAGATATCATCGAATATTTACAAACATGTGAGGGGTGTACTCACTTTTGTGACATACTGTACTATATTATATACATATCATATATCAGTATACAGTTTATTCATGTGGAAAAAATAACTTTTAGCTAACACAACACAACCTCTCCATAACTCTCAACAACAATCAGTTCCTCAGGTCCATATGCAAATAGAGTGAAGAGCCACCATGCCATGACATTACTGCTACTGTGTGTGTGTGTGTGTGTGTGTGTGTGTGTGTGTGTGCAGCTGATTGTAAAACAGACTGGCGTGAACATACAGAAGTTCGTGCCAGGGCTGCAACAGGCAGGGATCCGTCTGGACGAATGCTTCAGCGTGGTCCATCCTGAAGTAACACTCAACATCTACAGCATCAAGAAGTTCATCAACAGCCAGTTTGTACTGAAGACTAAAAAGGAGATGCTTCCACAACGATTCCAAAACCAGTCTATGCTCAAATTACGAGGTATTATTGACAAGTAGTCATTCATTCATCCTGAGTAAACACTTTATCCAAGGCAGGGACGCATCCTGTATGAGACAGCGGTCTATCACACTGCACCTCGCACACTTACAGTACATTCACACCCAGCTCAGCAAATCCAGCTATCTGGATGTTTTTGAGAGGTACGAGGAAACCCATACAGCTCTTTACGTTTCAGAGTTGTGTTAGAGAAAGGAAGTCAGTGAACCTCACAGCGTTGTTCCATTAGAGAGCAGGATAAATCTCTTGTGTAATGCAATGTATTTGCTGATCATGTGCATTTTAGGTCAGATGGTATGGATGGAGTCTCTGCAGTGTATGGTATATCTCTGCTCTCCTAAGCTGCGCAGTCTGCAGGAACTGGAGGAGCGCGGCCTGCACCTGGCCGACATCGCTCAGCACGACACCACGCGTGACCTCATCCTGCTCAACCAGCAGCGGCTGGCCGAGATCGAGCTCTCCAACCAGCTCGAGCGTAAGAAGGAGGAGCTGCGCATTCTCTCCCGCCACCTGGAAATTGAGAAGAAGAAGACCGAGACACTGTTGTACGCCATGCTGCCACATCATGTCGCTATACAGCTCAAAGAGGGCAAGAAGGTGGAGGCAGGTAAAGGACGACATGGACTGAGACATTCCCCGTAGCCGCGAGATATACATATATATCTGTCTGGAGTATCTCGTGTATACAGAACAGATCAGTTAGTGCTCTCCACTTTCACTCTAGTAGATTGGTGAAGTGCAATCGAGGAACCACAGACAGCAGGTTGACGTTGGCTACTGCTAAACTGGGAAAAACTAACTGCATACATTTAGCAATTACAACCCCAATTCCAAAAATGTTGGGACGCTGTGTGAAATGTAAATAAAAACAGAACGCAATGATTTGCAAATCCGTTAAACCCGTGTGTTATTCACAACAGACCATAGAAAACACATCAAATGTTTAAACTGAGGAAATGGGGCATTTTAATGAGGTAAAAAATGAGGTAATTTTGAATTTGATGGCCGTAACACGTGTCAAAAAGTTGGGACGGGGGAAACAAAAGGCTGCGAAAGTAAGTGTTAGTAAAAAGAAACAACTGGAGGTAACATTTTGCAACTAATTAGGTTATTTGGCAACAGGTCAGTAAGATGATTGGGTATAAAAAGAGGATCTTAGAGAGGCGGAGTCTCTCAGAAGTAGAGATGGGATGGATTCTGGATGGAAGCAGATGTTGCTCTAAAACCTGTATAAACCTTTCAGCACTGATGTTGCCTGTCCAGACGTGCGAGCTCCCCATTCCATACGCACTAACGCACCCCATACCATCAGAGACGCAGGCTTTTGAACTGAGCGCTGATAAAAAGCCGGACGGTCCCTCTCCCCTTCAGTCCTCTTTAGTTTAGAGAACGCGGCGTCCAGGGTTTCCAAACAGAATTTCAGGTTTGGATTCGTCTGACCACAGAACAGTTTTCCACGTCGCCTCGGTCCATTTTAAATGAGCTTTGTCCCTGAGAAGACGGCGGTGTTCCTGGATCATGTTCACATATGGCTTCTTCTTTGCATGATAGAGCTTTAACCGGCGTTTGTGGACGGCACGGAGAACTGTGTTCACAGACGATGAGTTCTGGAGGTGTTTCTGAGCCCATGCAGTGATTTCCATTAAGGAATCAGGCCTGTTTTTAATGCAGTGGCTCCTGAGGGCGCGAAGATCTGTAAAGATCTGTAAAATCAGTATTGATTTTCACTCTCGTCCCTCGTGCACAGACTTCTCCAGATTCTCGGAATCTTTTGATGACATTACGCGCTGTAGATGATGAGATAGTCACAGTCTTCACCATTTTACGTTGAGGAACATTATTCTGAAATCGTTCCACAAATTGTAGACGCAGTTTTTCTGTAGGAATCATGTAGACTTTAACAACAAAACCAAATCAAACTGATAAATTCATATGGTTTACAGTGCAGGAAGAAACACGCTGAAATGCCGTACCTAAACAACCTTCAAGATTTAGCACACAACAATGCACTGCCGTGGCAGCTCAGGCTAATTTAATTGCGTTAATTACTGCATCTCTTTTTCCTCTGTGGTGTCTCATCAGGTGAGTTTGAGGTGTGCACTATACTCTTCAGTGATGTGGTCACCTTCACGAACATCTGCGCAGCCTGTGAGCCCATCCAGATCGTCAACATGCTTAACGCCATGTACTCCAAGTTCGACCGCCTCACTAATGTCCACGATGTCTACAAGGTGAGAAGAAGACCCAACCATGTCCGCTGATCATCCTTCACTCTCTTGCTGTTTAGGAGCAAACGTTATTGTATGTAATTTGAGTGCATTAAGGATCACATCAGAGAAATAGCTAGAAAAATCTTTCAGAACATTTTTTTTTCCTCAAAGGACGTGTCCTGATCATGATGTGGAGTGATGCTTTTATTAATGTGATAATAATGAACCCCAGGGCACTTTAAAAACATCTACAGTGATTTCTTTCCCCTGAAATCATGTGCTCCGTTGCAGGTGGAGACGATTGGCGATGCTTATATGGTGGTCGGTGGCGTGCCCATTCCCAAGGACACACACGCTGAGCGTGTGGCGAACTTCGCCTTGGGCATGAGGATTTCTGCCAGGGAGGTGAAGAACCCTATCACAGGACAGCCAATACAGGTGCTGGAGCTTATCTGTGTTCCACTGTGGTCATGGGGCAGATTTCGCAGCTGTGTTTATCAACGTGTTTTTCACGAATCCGCATGTGCTCTGTGTGTGTGTGTGTGTGTGTGTGTGTGTTTCAGATCAGAGTAGGTCTACACACTGGGCCTGTGCTTGCTGGTGTCGTCGGTGAAAAAATGCCTCGCTACTGTTTGTTCGGAGACACGGTCAATACCGCATCCCGAATGGAGAGTCATGGAGTCCCTGACCATATCCACCTGAGTCCTTTCACCTACAGGTACCGTACATGCCGAAATCCACGAGTCGGACATAAGCACTGCAAAATAATGCACAGGAACGTGTGACTATACTGTGACTAATAAGAAATGTACGAGGTCGCAAATTTGTCAGGAGTTAAAAAGGAATCACGTATTAGTGAGTTTATGGCTTTCTTTTTTTGTCCAGAAATATTGTAATAATCGCCCCCAAAAAATAATCATAATAAAAAAAATCTTACTGGAAAAAGTGACACTCTTTCACCCAAGGACTTTTCCACTACATGTTTGATTCACTACCTGAAGCACAGACTAATAATTCATTTATAAATTAAGAATTAATTATTTTTTAAATAATGCCTCAATAAACAAAATAGTTTTAGTAATAATAATAATAATAATAATAATAATAATAATTAGTATCAGAATACTACTACTACTACTACTACTAATAATAATAATAATAATAATAATAATAATAATAATATGGTTTTCTTTTTTTTGTCCAGAGCTGAACGAAATTTGGATTCAGCTCTCGCGCTCTCTCTCTCTCTCTCTCTCTCTCTCTCTCACACACACACACACACACACACACACACACACACACACAGGATTTCCATCTAATGTCCTGCAGTGTCTCACCTGTAATCTGGATGTGTTTCGTGTAAGTGTTCTGAAGGATAAGCAGTTTGAGATTCGTGAAAGAGGTGAAATCCAGGTGAAGGGCAAAGGTCTGATGACCACCTACTTCCTGCTCCAGAACCTCGAGCTGTCTGAGGAGCAGATCATGGGCAAAGGGGAAGATACTTGTGTGTACAGAGATGACCATAAGGAGGTGACACAAGCCACAGACGGTATGTTTGTTTTTCTCTATGATTAGTTAGAGATGTTAAAAAAAAAAATTTAAAAAAAGAGTAAAAATTGTTCCAGCCCACGCGTAAAAGTGTGATCGCCTAACCTCGGCAACTACGAGACAAAACCACAAGACTAAACATACACAGCAAATATCTTTCCTGCTTACGGCCATACGACTCTGAGAACATCCGATCTGGTCTGATCTCAGAAGCTAAGCAGGGTCGGGCCTTTTAGTCACTGACCATACGCATACATACAGTACGTTAATGATAAAATGTTCAAATATTACAGTGGTCTTATATTATAAATCTGGAATTTAATATATATATATATATATATATAGGGTGGTCAAGGCTTGGGGTTGCAGAAAATTCAGGGGTCGTTTGGCCAAAAAACATTTTGGAATTCTCGTTCTCACCAGATCAAATAAGAGAAGTGGAAGAAGAGAGGAAGTCTGCTACCAAAGAGCAAAACGGAAGCTCCTCCCCCTATCTTTCTTCCGATGACCCTTCACCACTTCCTGTCATGGATTCCCCTGCTGCAGACTCTCCTCATCATGATGTACTTCATTACGTGCCCGATTACTCAGAACCCGTAAAGACAGACCTTCCCGTCATCAACTCCCGTCACTGCACGCTCCTTTAAATGGCACGACACGCACGCCTTGCACGTTTCCGTTAGTCACACAGCAGACACAAATCCCATCAACTATTTTATTCACTTTTTTAACACACTAGTATGAGACTGGTCAAATAATACAGATCTGAAAAGGTTGATAGTACAGATTATTACGCTTTGCTGGGTAAACGCTACGTTTATGTATGTTTATGTACATGCTACGGATGCACGGACCTGATCAGGGCAGATATCTGCCTGAAATCCTCGACTGACGAAGAACTTGCAGATTTCCGAGAGCTGGTACCAAGAACCAGCGAGATCTTTGACCTTTGACGCTGGTATTGTATCAGAACGCGAGATCGGTCCACCTCCACTGCGTACATTTGCATCAATTATTTATTTATTTATTTAATGGTCTGTTAATGCAGCTTGTTTATAGGTCCAGGTGGCGTTAGCAGGCATCTGTTACTTTTCATCAACTGAATTATAAAGAATTTCTGTCATTTTTCTGCACTCAAATAACGTGTTCAAACCTGTATAACACTAGACTGCATCAAAAAATGACTGTATAGCTACTGTCAATGTTTCAGTCTTTCTTCTCTTTTGATCAAACACGTGCGTTCGCTCGGCCTGTCCTGATACCATTATAAGTGCAAAGCAGATGAAATCATCATGACTATATATCAGAGATGAAGCCTTCGGTACATAGTGAGAAAAATTAACGAAGTCAGTAGTAGCGAGTTATGTAACATTATCAATGTTCATTTATTTATTAAAATAGACAAATGACCAAGATTACACGCTAATTTTCTGCTACCATGGCAAATACGTCTGCTAGCAAAGTGCTAAGTGTTGGCCAATGCTGACGGTCAAGAGGAAATCACACGCACGAAAAGATTCTAGGGGATTGTGTTCTGTAATGTCTCTGTACCGGATCATCTCTCACTGAAAGGGAAAACGATTGGCTTTTGTGTGAGGAAAAAATAAACCCAGAACGTTCACGCCTACAAAATCTTGGTACAACAGTAAAAGGGTCAGGAAAACTTTACTATTTACTACTTCAACAGAGCAGGGCGATACTAATTTATAAAAAATATCAGCACCAAACCCAAAACAACCAATATTGAACACGCCCATTTTAACATAATGTTGTATTTTCGACTAAAATGGCGATTTTTATAGTTAGTTTGGTCATTTGATGAACGAATACAGGCACATAAAAGCGTTACGTGTCTGCTGGGATATCTGTAAAAGCACAACTGTGTCCTGTAAAGATAGTTCTGCGCTCTATATAAAATCGTTGACGTTACAAACCGTAAAGAGACTGTCATCTGCACCAAACTGGCTGTAAGATTCTGCAAATGTGTCTCGCAGGGTCAGTTTTCCTCCCGTGCTGTGGTTTCTCATCAGTGAGGTTTACACTCGCCTGTTTTGTGTGCATTTTTTGATCTCGGACCTTCAACACGTGAACATCTATTCGTTATTCATTCGTGAGATATGATGAAAGGGCGTTGGAGAGTTTTTTAATCGAGAGCTTGTGTCTCTGCGAGTGTGTCTGTACAAGCTGCTGCTCGTTTGATTTATAATTCACACGAACACAAAATCTTTTGCTGTGCCATTGTTGGATTTCTGAACCATTTGGATGGAGGTAGAACTCAGAATTCCCAGCTTGGCTACAGCGGCTCTGTGAGCACTGGATCTCCATCTGGGAAAGACACGAGCCCTACGGCCACGCTTCATTGGCACCTGTTTTCTCCCTCCGCGCGGCGCCGTGTGAAAACACAACCCAGCACATGGCACTAATCACTCTCCGGAGAAATCATCCACCTGCCCGAGAGTGTGCTTCTAATGAAAATCAGATGTGGCAAATACAGATGACAGAAGGTAAACATCAGCCAGGTTGGACAGTCATTAGCCTTGCTGTGCTCCAAACACACAGCTGGGACTTCACAGAGGAACACTCATATTTTTGATGCGATGCTGATTTCGATGTATTCTAGTATAAGATAAGGTTATCTCTTTAAAAGCTGCCTTGGGCTACTGCGAATCAGTTTTACATCGCAGTGCTGTTAAATCACAATTCTAGCTTCTGATTGGTCCGAAGGGGTTGATTTGATTTTCTATAACAGCAGCTCGGACAATAATTCCAGCTATACAGGTTTATACTAACACGCTCGTTCTAACACCTTATCGCTTCTACAGTATCCACTTACACAGGGACTTATATGGTGAACTCTCCACATAAATGGTTATAAAAAATGCCTTTAATCATTGAAAAAGTGAAGAAGGGTGTTTATTTAACATTTCTGGACGGGGCCTGCGGTGTCAAAGTGACAGGAGGGTGAGTAAACGATTGTTTATAGCTGCTATGACGTCGGTAGTAACTGGAACGGACTTGCTTTGCAGATGTTCAACAACATTAAATGCATAAAAAGTAAGCTGATTAATGATTAATTAAAGAAAAAGTGCTGGTAAATTTCCCTGGGATTGGCTCCAGGTTCCCCGTGACCCTGAAAAGGAGTAAGCGGTAGAAGATGGATGGATGGTGCTGGAAAATTACTGTGATAAGAGGAATAAGAGGAATAAAACACTACGGATGTTACTGGAAAGTAAGCTTTGTAACAGTAACACGATTTCTGACCATTTCCCACTTTCTGTTTTATTCTTTACTCATTTATCTGCTTTGTTTGACTCATTTTTACCACGTTAATCAGTTTATCTATGAGAATGCTAAAAAAAAAGAAAAGAAAAGAAAAGATGGAACGAATGGAAAAATCCCGAAATAGTACATTATGCTTCAAAACGACTTTATTCTCTTGAAGCTGTTGTAAGAGTGCTGTACTAGATATTACAAAATCATAAAATAAAGAGATGTTGGAGGAAGGAAGAGCACATCGGGTTGCATCTTCCTGTTTCTGTTCTGCTTGAGCTGAGCATTACATAAAGTGGCTGATTCAGCTGAAAACAGATTCATTCTGTAATGTTCATTCTTGCAACTATCAACCAGAACTCCTGGAAGAAAAAAACAAAACGAAACAAAACAAAACAAAAAAAACCCTCTTAGTTAGATTACAGTTTACCCACAATACCTTTTGGGGAAGCCAGAAATGATCAACCAATAAGTCAATTTGGTAGCAGACTATGTAAAGCAGGGTAATGAGAGAGTTAAAGCTAGATTTCCCTATCTGTGGTAAACATGTGCAGGAAGAATGTTCAGCAGTAATGCCATGTACAAGATAGAGAAAAATATTAATAAAAAAAAAAAAACCTGTATAATTTCAATGTATTTTTTTTCCCTACATGAAATATATTAACACATCAAATTCCTCCATACGGGTTTAAGGCAAAAAATATATAGGGGAAATATATATATATATGTATATATATATATATATATATATATATATATATATATATATATATATATATATATATATATATATATAAAAGGGATAATGACTGGTAAAATCTGGCAACTTAATAAATAAAAAAAAAAAAGTGTGTATTTGCATAATAACTGTGTAAACACTGGAGCATGCCGAGTGCACAATAAAACAAAAGTGAAGCATTAATGTAATGGGAAATTCCATTGTTTTTCAAAATGTCAGTATAATTTGCTCTGTTTTTGCTTAGTCAGAAACATTTTCTTAAAATAACACTTATGACGGGGACTAAAGTGCAGTGAAAGCCATCTTGTTTGTTATCACGTGTAAAAATACACGTGTCATTCTATATGTTCAGATTCATTGTGGCAAATGTTACGAATGATTTCTTTCTTTATTTTTTTTCTCCATACTTTCTGCAGAATGTAATTTAGATATCTATACGCTACATAAGCATGGTTTGGGTCTGCACCTATGACCAAAGATTAAACTCTTAGCGTAACTCGTATGTGGAACAGTTTAGAGGTTTTTAGTACATCAGTGTTAACCTCTCACTCAGCTAATTATACAGACATTTTGAAAATAATTTAAAAGAAAAAACAAGAGGGTAGAATTACCCTTTACTGTCAGTACACTCACAGTATTGCCACTCACTTGGCACTGTAACTAGAACCTTACTCATCAAGGTTCTCTTCACGAAAGGCTACATGTCACTTGTGAAATCCACAGTGGATTTCGATACTCTTCACCGAGGGGCTCGTGTATCACAAACCGAACAACATTTACCTGCAAAACAAAGCAAATTAAAATGCTAGGGAAAAAAAAAAATGAATAAAATACAAACGTTCAAACTTTGTTTTCGGCCATTTTCTTATTAAAGTGCAACAGGATTCTTCACCGAGGGAAATAATACTTCCTAAACATCAGTAATGCGGCGCTGCAAACAGTAGCTGCACATCAGCGTGTTTCCTCCTGCTCGAGTACCCCGAAAAATCTGTGCTCAAAGTGACAAGTCTGACTCCGGAGTGTCCGTCTCCATTATTAAACACGTCCCCGTGCCGATCTCTTCGGGGATTACCGGTGCGGTGTCACCGTTTACACTGGCTTTGGGCAACAGCACAGGACCTTCGGGGTGAGAAACGGAAATAAGGGAAATTTGGAAACACACCCGTCTTGAATCTGAATGCATATGAATTATTAAAAACGACATTTACTGTTAGTTTTTGGGTTACCCATAATGAAATGTTCTGTAAGCAGGTTTTAGGAAAGTGTACGTTTACATTTATGGCATTTGGCAGACGCCCTTATCCAGAGCGACTTACAGAAGAGCTTTGAAGTTTCTATCAATAAATACATCCTGAGAGTTAATAGTTACCATATCATCTGAAAAAAAAACTGCCTGGTGAACATATTATATATTATAATATGGTTATTATAAAGCGTTCCCAAAATAGGGATTGCAAATGAGTATGTATTTTCAGTGACATGCAGTTAGCAGTCTCTGTGGTTGTGTGTGTGTGTGTGTGTTCATGACTCACGCTCCATCTCCTCTGCACCACCGTCACTGAGAGCCTCTGTATCCGAGCATGTCCGTGTGCGTCTCTGTGATGATCTGTGTTCTATAAGCGCACTTGGCCTAGAAAAAAGGGACAGGATTTTGAGTGTCCAGGGACGTAGCCACACTGAGACACACAAAATAAACTCGTATTGTGTACATGTCAGAATACCGTTACCTGTCATAGCTATACGTGCCTGGATGGCTGATGGAGCGCTTCATCTACAAGATGAGAGGAAAAAACATGAACGTTTACAGTGATTACATAATGTACAGTCCCCTCCGAAAGTATTGGAACAGCAAGGCCAATTCTAATGTTTTCGCTATACACTGAAGACAAGTGGATTTGCGATTAAAAGATGAACGCGAGACGATAGATCAGAATTTCAGCCTTCACTTCCTGATATTTACATCTTCCTCGTATTATACATTCTCTGTAAATTGACAGACAGATTGTTTCTGTAAACTTCTGAATTCATTCTGCTGCTACCATCATGAGTTCCGTCATCAATAACGATTAGTGAGAATGTTCCAGAAGCAACCATGCAAGTCCAAGCCATGACACTACCTCCACCATGGTTTACAGATGAGCTCGTATGTTCTGGATCATGAGCAGATCGAACGGTGGATTGTGATACCTTCACCCATGCCCTGTAAAGATTGTTGGTGATGTCCTTGGCTGACCTCTTCCATGTCTGGTTGTTAGTATGCCAGAGGTTTCTTTCTTCCTCAGGACATTACAAATTATTGTACTGGCTGTGCCCAATGCTTGTGCAATGGCTCTATTAAATTTTCCCTCTTTCCTCACCTTCAAAATGGCTTGCTTTACTCCCATAGACAGCTCTCTGGCCTTCATGTTGGTTTATCCTTTTTAACAACAAATGCAGTCTTCACAGCTCAAAGCAAGAGTAGACATTCAGAGCTATTAATTCTTTAAACAATCAGTTTAACGGGGCACACCTGGGCCGCAAGAAACCCCCGTCAGTCGCGTGTTCCAATATTTTTGATCACTTGAGAAAATGAGTGGGTTCAAACAAAACATGCCATTTCCCAAGTTGTTTATCACATCTAGATGTAAATATGAGGAAATGAAAGCTGAAATGCGTCTCCATCATCTCACATTCATCTTCTGATATCAAACCCAAATGTCTTCAATGTATAGCGAGAACAATAGAATTGCCCGTGCTGTTCCAATACTTTTGGAGCGGTCTGTAATTGCAGTACATGGTATAACTGTATAAAAAACAAATGCTGGTTGAGTTCATACAATGCTGTGAAAAAGTATTTGCCCCCATCCTGACCTCTCCTATTTTTGTGTATACCTCGTACTAAATTGTTTCAGAAAATAAAATAAAATCTAAGATAAAACAAAGGCAACCTGACTTTTTTAAATGATCGTGCTATTTATTGAAGCAAAAAAAGTTATCTAATACCAGCTGGGTCTGTGTGAAAATGTATTTGCCCCTGTAGTTACATATTCCCCAAATCTAGGAAACTGCATTCATATCAACAGCATGAAGTACCCAGTAACACACGATGCTGAAGTTGAAAGAAATTCCAGAAATGATGAGGAAGAAGGTGATTGAAGTACATCAGTCTGGGAAGGGTTACAAAGCTATTTCAAAGGCTCTGGGACTCCAAAGAACCACAGCGAGAGACATTATCTCCAAATGGAAAAAACTCAGCACAGTAATGAACCTTCCCAGAAGTGTCAGAGCTTCCAAACTTCCTCCAAGAGCACAGCGACGACTCATCCAGGAAGTCACAAAAGAGCCAAGGACAACATCAAACGAACTACAGGCCTCTCTTGCATCGATACAGGTCAGTGTTCATGACTCCACTATCAGAAAAACACTGGGCAAATAAGGCATCCATGGAAGAATGGTGAGATGAAAACCACTGTTAACCCAGAAGAACATTAAGGCTCGTCTGAATTTCACCAAAACACACCTTGATGATCCTCAAACCTTTTGGGAGAATGTTCTGTGGATTGATGAGTCGAAAGTGGAACGGTTTGGAAGACAGGTGTCCCGTTACATCTGGCGTAAACCAAATACAATTCCACAAAAAGATCCTCATACCTACGGTCTAGCATGGTGGAGGCAGTGTGATGGTGTGAGGATGCTCTGCTGCTTCAGGGGATCGGCAACTTGAGATAACCGAGTGAAACATGAATTCTGCTCTCTAGCAGAAAATCCTGCATTATGCAGGAAGACAATGATCCAAAGCATAGGAGTAAGTCCTAGTTCTAGACGTAAGTGAAAGCCTGATCTCCAGTTGCAGTTATTGCTGCTAAAGGCGGCAACAAAAAGATTTTAAGTCCAAGGAGGCAATTTGTTTTTCCACATGGGTGATAGGTGTTCAGGTGCTCACTTTTTTGCTTCAATGAAAAAAATAAATAAATGAAAACTGTATTGTGTGTTTACTCAGATCGCCTTTGTTTTACGTTGTATTTCATATGAAGATCTAAAACTGTTTAGTATGAGGTATACACAAAAGCAGAAGGAATCAGAATAGCAAATACTTTTTCACAGCACTGTATGAACACAGCCAGCATTTGTTTTTTTTATAAAACGATGAGAATTATAACGTAATGTAATTACAGTCTCCTCCGAAAGTATTGAAACAGCACGACCAAAAACACATTTAAGCACTTTACACACTACACACTGACACCTCTAAGCAGGTATTCAGTTTTGTTGTAGTTAATGTTTATAGCAGGTAAAATTCGATCCTCACTCTGGCCATTTGGACGGGAGACGGGGAGACAGGTGACATTAGCGGGTCTGAAGGACTCGACTGCAGCATGTCTGTCTGGAACTTCAAATTAGCAATCTTCATACATTCCTCCAGTGTCTGAATGAAGGTATTACACGTGGCACTCAACAAAGACGACGCCTCATTCCTCGTCTGAAAAAAAACAAACCAAATCAACAAGAACTTATAAGCATAGCACTTATGAAGCAAATTAATTCTGCGAGATTTCATACAGTCTAGTCCATAAGTATTTGGACAGTGACCTTGTGTTTTTTTTGTTGTTGTAATTTTGCTTCTGTACACCACCACAACGGATTTCAGTTTTAATTCAAGAGGTTTAACAAAAATACTGCATTAACAACCCCCCCACCACCCCCAGAGTCCCTCCATATTCACAGGCTCAAACATGATTGGACAACTGACTCAAAAGCAGTTTCATGGCATGGGCATGTATGGCTGCCAATGGAACTGGGTCACTGGTGTTTATTAATGATGTGACTGCTGATAGAAGTAACAGGATGATTTCTGAAGTGTATAGAGCTATGCTTTCTGCTCAGATTCAGTCAAATCCTGCAAAACTGAAAGGACGGCGCTTCATAGAACAGATGGATAATGACCTAAAACATACCGTGAAAGCAACCCAAGAACTTCTTAAGGCAAAGAAATGGAATGTTCTTAAGTGGTCATGTCAGTCACCTGACCTCAACCCAACTGAGCATGCTTTTCACTTACTGAAGACAAAACTGAAAGCAGAAAGACCCGCAAACATGCAACAACTGAAGGTGGCTGCAGTAAAGGTCTGGCAAAGCGTCTCAAGGGAGGAAACGCAGCATTTGGTGATGTCCATGGGTTCCAGATTTCAGGCAGTCATTGACTGCAAAGGATTTGCAGCCAAGTATTAAAAACAATCCTTATATGTATAAATTGTTAGTCTGTCCATTTACTTTTCAGCCTGTGAAAATGGAGGGACTCTGTTCCTAAACAGTTAATGCAATATTTCTGTCAAACCCCTTGAATTAAAGCTGAAAGTCTACACTTCAATCCGATTTCAAATCCATCGTGGTGTTGTACGGAGGTAAAATTACGAATTATCCGGATACTTATGGACCCGAGTTTTTAAACAGCGGTATCACAAATATAAATTTTCCATTAAACAAATCAATAGAACGTTAATGTTAGCGTTCAGGTCTTGCTTTAAGTGAAATGCAACAGTATGGTGTGCAGTGACTGACCTCTGCATGGTCTCCCTCCTGCTCCACCGACTCCTGAATGGTGTGAACTTGCTGCATTAGTAAGTCGCAGTACAGACGCAGTTCGGACATCTTGGTTTTCAAAGACTCGGTGGTCTCTGTTAATTCTGCAAGAGATGAGTATATACGTCTCGTTTTACAATCCACGCTGGTTTAACCTCATGCACGTAACGGCACCACAGAACAAGCTGAGGCAAATCATACAGAGATGGAAAAGAGCTGGCTTGGCCAGGTGAGAATCTCAGACCTCTCTCTTTTTTGGTTCTTGTGTCTGCAAGCCCAGCCTTCGAGCTTCCTAGCGCGACCAGCCATTTCTGTCTCTCAGCTGCGTTCACGGCCTTCACGTAGAAATGCTGCTCCCCGGGTATGATCAGCTCCAGTCTGGTATTATCAGTGGGGTGAACTGGTTTACAGGAATGAAGAGGTCAATTAAACATCCGAAGCAAACCAGCTTCTGCTTAACAGGCTACACTTTTAAGATGAACGTAAACGGTTCGTTCGGGTAGGACAGAATAGTTATTAGCCAGAATTGATGAAGTGTCATACCTTTAATTTCACACACGGACATCTTGATGCTGCCCTTGCTGCCTTTGCACACATTATCTTGTGAGTCGTAATATGAAATGATTCCATTGTTCAACACAAACCAGCGTGGCTGCCATCCTACAACACAGAATCAAACAACAACAACAACAACAATAATAATAATAATAATAATAATAATAATAATAATAATAATAATGCAGTTAAGTTGTGTAATGCAGTGTCGAACCCTGGTGTGTTTTCCTCTATGTTTTGATAAGTCGAGGAAGTTTTTTTTTTTTTTTTTTTTAGCTGTTTATAAATATTTGTTTATAAATACTCGAAATGGTATTGAGTGCAGCCCAGCACCTCCTCCACCTCCTCCTCCTGCCATAATAATGAAGTTACCTGTCATGTAATTAGTCCACTTGTACAGCACTCCTTCCATTATTGTTATGGCAGATAGATTATAAAATATATATCTATATATCAGGAAGATTATAACGCATCCAAACGCCGTTCTAAAATGTTTAGGTGCTTCTCGTCTTGACAAAACAAGAAAAAAATGCCGTAGGAAATGATAAACGCTTCCATAGTGCTGTTATCCAAAATTAGATTTCATCATGAAAAAGGTCCTCTTGGAGCCGAGGACGGAACACTAGTGCGTTTACCACAACGACACCGGAAGTGCATGTTTAAAAACGCTCAAATCCAAAAGGCGAACAATACACAACGAATAATAATAATAATATTATTATTATTATTAAATAAATATTATTACTACTACAACAGCAACAACTAATAACAACAATACGCAGTTGGAATTTTACGGACACGCAAGTAAACAGGAAATGACGTATACAGGCTTTTGTGAACCGGAAGTGAATTTTAATTTGCGCAACAGTGTAATAAGCTGATTACTGTAGAGATGGCTGGAGACACAGAGGATGAGATACCTGGTAGGTTTGCTTTAATATCGTTACAAATTAACTTGTTTTTTTGTTTTGTTTTGTTTTAGTGTTATTATTACATTACAGTTTCAGAATATCCAGCTAGCAACAGCAAAGTCCCAAAGCTATAAGTCTCTCCATTTTGTATTGGCAGAGTAACGTTAGATAACAAGAATAAGAATTTAGGTAAGAAGAGAATCTAATGGAAGAGGATAGAGAATAAAACGCAAATTATATTGCGAAAACACACATTATAATAACCCGTCCGTTCCAATGCTGTTATTTCAAGCAGATGAAAAGTAGCTTCTATGCGTTGCTAGACAACCTAGCCACGCCCCCTTCCCAATATCTATCTCTCTCTCTCTCTCATTGTTTTTAACGTAAAATATGTCAACTTAAAAAATTGTATTAAGGCCTTTCCTAGTAAAACTAAATTTTACGTATTGCATTTATATTTATTTTGTATAGATCAATAAAATACTGCTTAAAATACTGAACTTTTACACTGGAATAAAGTCGGTTTGAAGTTCGATATTCGCAGATAAGCGGAAATTAAGGGACCGTCTCTAAAGTTACATGCGACATTGTTAAACACGTTTCTAACTTCAATAGCATTTGAAGGGAATGACTTACATATAACCAACTGTACACTGTTCATCTAGGTGTCAGCTATAATGCACACCTCGTAGATTTTTCATATTTAAAAAAAATCAAGTCTTTGAAAAAAGTCAGGTGTCCACAAACTTTTGGCCATATCGTGTACATTTGTAGTACAGCATGCCATAATGGGAATGCACTACTGGTAATACAACTGTTTGTTTACTGCGTTACTTATGGCAGAGGTTCCCAAACTTTTCCAGGGCAAGGCCCCCCCAAATGGCATTAACATTTGACCGAGGCCCCCCTTTTGCAAGATATCTTTAAAACACATTAAAAATACAGACTTCTGAATAGATCCCCCTTTTTTATTATTAATAATTACATCTTGCATCTTTACATTACATTACATTAGGAATTGATTGTGTGTGTGTGTGTGTGTGTGGTTGTCTGAGAGTGAGAAAGAGAAAATCATGTATTTATTTATTTTTCACACCAAATTGTTGAGGCCCCCCGGGCGCCCCCTGGCGGCCCCCACTTTGAAAACCACTGACTGATGGTATGTTTTTAGTGATTTAAACTTGAGGAATAGATACGTATCATAATTTCAGATAAAGGTCATTTTAGTGCATTTCTAATATACTAAACGTGGATTTGTAATAATTATAAAATGTATTTTCATTTCAATCGATGTACATCATTAAAAGACATGTACTATAGTATAATTCGAGCATTCCAAAGATTCAGAGTAAAAGAGAGAACTTCACTTAAGCCTGATATGGTTTGCTAGAGAAATGACTTTTTTTTTTTTTCTTGTTTTTGTGGCAGAAACGGGAGCTGTGTTCACTTTTGGCAAGAGTAAATTTGCAGACAATGTTCCCAGCAAGTTCTGGTTGAAGAACGACGTCCCTTTAAAGCTAGCATGTGGAGATGAACACACTGCACTAATTACAGGTATGATTAACATGCTGGGAATCTATTGTGCTGTTAATGGTGGTTTTCTTTCTTTCTTTTAATTGCCATTTATTATATAGGAAGTCCATTGTGTTCCATCCAGTGTCACTCTCTATTAATCTGTGTTTTCCTATCCTGATGTAGCGATTGGAAAGTTGTTCATGTTTGGCAGTAATAACTGGGGACAGCTCGGCCTGGGTGAAAAGATCAGTGTGAATAAACCTACTTGTGTTAAAGGTAACTTGCACTCCTTTCCTCTAGCATGTGGAGACAAAACAGTCTGTGTCTGCCAAATGCATTATCACCCACCCACACAATCCAGGCGATGAAGCTGATAACATGCAGTTGTGATTATATCTTGAGAACCTACTCACTTGCTTCTGGTCTCACATGGATACTCAAAAGATTCGTATTTCACAAAAACTATTCATACATAACACTCACCTTTCAATGGATAATCTCACCTGGATACTGTAGATTTGTGCCTAAGAACTAGAGGTTGACCAATAGTGGCTTTTACCGATGACTACGATGGGCGGTACCTGCTGATAACCGATTAATCAACCGAGAGTTGTTTTAAATTGATTCTGAATGAAAACACTCAGAGAGAAATATTGCTATTTTTGTAACTTCATTACAGAAATAAACAGTACTGACTGTACCATGAACGTGAGCTGTACTTTTTTAATAAAATAAATATAAATGTATATGAACTATTAATAAATATTAAAGTAAATAAAAGATACACACCCAGACTGAACCAAAAAGTAAGACTCCAAATAACAAATACAAATAGAATGAAATGACTAATAAACAAATGAATAAAAAACACTTCAAATAACACAACAAAATGTGTCGGTGATCATTTTATTGTACCTCTAGAGGCCGCTCTCATACTGCGTAATGACAGCGGACCCTTCTAATCTCAATCTGAAGTCCTCCATGTTCATTTTAAATCTGAGAGCACTGCTGATTTTGATGTGCTCTGAGTAGGGTTTCAGTCCATCTGAACAGGGGCAGCATATCTCTAAATCCTCTCTTCAGCGTTCTGGCAACTCACGTGCACAGTCGTCGTCGTTGTTTTGTTTTTGTTTTTTGTTTCTTTCTCTCAGAATGGTTTTAATGTGCCTATTGAAACTAACATGAAACCGTATCTTTTTTTTCAAGCCTTGAAATCTGAAAAAGTCCAGCTCGTCGCGTGTGGAAGAACTCATACGCTTGTTTACACGTGTAAGTATTGTACACTTCATCCAGTTCAGGACATCAGTAAAGGAGCACATGTTTGTATTGATAAGGCCAAAAAGAAAACCCCACTGTGTGAGCGCAGGGTCTGCAGGCTGAAACACCTTGTTGATGGGAGAGACCGGAGGAGAATGAGCAGACTGGTCTGAGCTGATGTGAATTCTGTAGTAACTCATATAATCACTCTGTACATCCGTGGTGAGCAGAAAAGCATCTCAGCATGCACAACACATCAACCCTTGAGGTGGATGGACTTCAACAGCAGAAGACCACATCGGGTTCCTCTCCCGTCAGCCAAGAACAGTTATCCGAAGCTCTCATGGGCACAGACTCACCCAAACAGTTTGAGCCCATGATAGCCTCTGATTCCTGTTCTTGATTGACAGGAGTCAAACCCAGCATGGTTTTTTGCTCTTCTTCTACCTCAAAGCATGTTGAGATGCTTTTCTGCTCACCACGGCTATAAAGAGTGATTATATGAGTTACTGTATCCTTCCTGGCAGTTCAATCTGGCCATTTTCCTCTGACAAGGTGTTTCCACCCACAGAACCGTCTCTCACTCAGTGTTTTTGGTTATTCGCACCATGCTGTGTAAAATCTAGAGATTGTTCTGTGAAAATCCCAGGAGATCAGCAGGTTCTGAAATACTCGAACCAGCCCGTATGGCACCAACAACCACGCCACGGATAAAGTCCAGGAGATCACACTTTTTCCCCCTCATTCTGATGTTTAATTAATTGAAGCACTTGACCTGTATCTGCATGATTTTACGCATTGTGCTGCCGCCACATGATTGGCTGATCGTATAACTGCATAAATGAGAAGTTGCTTAGGGGTTCCTATTAAAGTGGATGCTGAGTGTATATGGGTCAGATCCTATGTACATTTAAACAGGCAGGACAGAAAAATCTTTTTTTTTTTGTGTCACAATATCAAGGCCCACCATGTAAATGCAGCCTTTGTAAACAGATTGCCAAAAACCCTCCACATGTAGTATTATTTCAGCCAGAGGGTGTGAGAGTACCCTGCTTTGTGTCTGCAGCATGCGGTAACCTGTACGCAGCAGGTGGGAATAACGAAGGCCAGCTCGGTCTTGGAGACTTTGTGGAAAGAACGTCGTTCCAGCTGGTGGAGTTCTTCACCAAACGCGGACCAATCAAGATGCTCGCAGCTGGTTCCAACACGTCGGCTGCGATCCTGCGTAAGAAAGTCGACTCCCGAAGTCTCCTGACTCGTGTCGTTTATAACCCAGAATACTGAAGTGCGGGGAAATCAAAGCTGTGACCACATGCATCTTAAATAAGTGTATTTCCAATATAAAGTGATACTCCAGTTATTTTATATTCGATTCATTTAAAGCTTGTGAAATTCCTTCTTCAGTTTATCGAGTTCGGTTCTGTCTGCTTCTAGAAGACGGGAAGCTGTATGTGTGGGGTGATAACTCGGAAGGGCAGATCGGTTTGGGAAAGGAGGAAGGGACTCCCACGCCACGTGAACTTTATGTAGGGAGACGGGTGACGTGGATTTCCTGTGGTTACTATCACTCTGCTTTCGTAACAGGTAAACTCACCTTAGTGTACTTGATGATGACTAATAAAAATGGATTTACATTTATTATATGCTTGATGCTTATAGAGATGCAGCAGTCAGTCTCCAGCAGTCTTGAACTATTATTTATTAAAAATTATACCACAGTGCTGCTGAATTCTCGACTCTAACTGGTCAGAAGGCATTGATTAATTTCCTGCGACAGCAGCTCTAACAGTAGTTCTAGCTGTGAGTCAAATCACCAGTTGCTCATTCTAATATATTCTCGTTTCTATAGTAACGGCTCATTCACAGGGGCTCGCTGGATGTGTCACATAATTCAGAACTAATGAATTATGCATAAAAAATGTGTTGTAAGTTTTCTGTAAGGAGATATTTATTTATTTAGCATTTATCGAAGCAGTCTCCACATCAGCACTGTGTAACGGTCGCCACAGGAGCACGCTCAGGACCATTTGAAATGTTGAAAAGTATTACACACGGCAGAGTTTCTCATTCATTTAAAAAAAAAAGTGTAATTGTCAGTAAATTGCTGTGGGAACAATTCCCTAATCACCCAGTCACTGAATATTTTTCTATAAGCACACTGTGTTTTATTTCTTACTTATTTCTTACTCATGATCCATTACCACTAACATCATTTCACCGGCCTTCGGTGGCTTATGATGCGGAACATAATGCATCATTAACTCGAAAGAATGAAATGTACAGGTCATACTGCAGCTCGTTGCTAAGTAACAGATGTATTGTGCGTTCCAGAGGATGGGGCGTTATTCACCTTTGGAGAGAGAGACAGTGGGAAGCTGGGACTGTCCACAACACGGGTGCTCAATCACAGAGTGCCTCAGCAAGTAGAGGGCATCTGTGAGCGTGTGCTGCAGGTGGCGTGCGGTGGAGGCCACACGCTGGCGCTCACAGGTACTACAACTGTACTGACGCAAAACCTGTCACTGTGACCAAATGACAATTGCAAGCAGCACTTTTTCTAGAGTTGTGCCTTAAACGTGCTTGATTTAGAGATGTAGCGTGTGTAATCATCCCGAACAGACGGTACACAGATGTAACACTGGTACCTGGAAACCACTGCTGTATTTTAGTGAACGTCAGCCGTTAATAAGCACCTGTCTGACTCACTTTCCGTGTACCGTTATTCATTGTGTTCTGTGCTTCTTTGCTGGTCCCTGATGTGTTTGTGTGTTTGCGATTGGACTCAGAGAAACACCTGTATTCCTTTGGCCTGGGACAGTTCGGCCAGCTGGGTCATGGCACCTTCGTCTTTGAGTCCAGTTTGCCGAGAGTGGTGGAACATTTCCGCAAGGGAAGAGTAAAGCACATAGCGTGCGGAGAAAATCACAGTGCCGTTCTCACAGGTACTGCGAAGACTCTGTCATCACACCAACGTACTGTATAACCTCTGCTTGTCTCTAAGCCATGTTCTGCTACGTACTGTATATGCTACACATATTAGTATTTAGCAATTCTTTTAATTTAGTTTTGCCTTTAGTATTTTTGTGTGTTTTTACCTTTTTTTTTTGTTTGTTTTTTTTTTTTTTACAATTTTCTTTTACAACTTATGTCCACAGTGGTGTTGAATTCTTTAATTTGATTGGTTAGAAGGTGTTGATTTTTTTTTATTTATTTATTTTTATAACAGCAGCTCTGACAGTAATGCTGGCTGTATAAACATGTTTATATTAATGCATTCATTCCAATATGTTATTGTTTCTATAGTAACAACTTACACAGACTTACCGCGTCAAAGACTTATAAGACTTTAGTAGCGTCTCTCAGGAGTGTGTATATTTTAACCCTTAGTGGGGCTCTTATATTTACCACATGTGGGAAAGGGCAGAGGAGAGTGAGGAGGGGGTGAGTGCTGGCGGGGGGGTGGGGGGGGGTCTTTCTTGGAGGTGGCAGTGCTGTGGTCAGGTGAGGGCCAAGCGTGGAAGAACAGGCTTCTCCCAGAGTCCGTACCTTCGTGAGATTCTGCATTGCCGTGGTGGACCACCGCTCGATGTTGCATCTGGAGCGAGAAGTCCCGCAAAGAGAGAAAACACTGGGTTTTACAGGCATTGGTATCTTTAGCTTTTGCCATCCAATGGGGCATGATCCATGACCAGGGTGAAATGTCAGCCCAAGAGGTAGTACTTCAGCTCCTCACTGGCCCACTTTATGGTCAGGATTTTCATTCCATGGCGGCATAGCTCCGCTCTGTGGGTGTCAGACCCAGGCCCAACTCTGAAGCGTCCACGTGCATGGTGAAAGGGCAACCAAAGTCCGAGTTTCTTAGTACTGGTGAGCTTGTGAGCACTTGCTTTAGTGTCTGGAATGCTTGCTCTGATGCTTTGGTCCGAATATTCTGTAATACCCCACCAACCCCAAGAAGGCACATGTCTGTCACTTGGACGTGGGTCGTGGGTATTCTTTGACTGCCTTGATTTTCTTTTCCTGAGGTTTCAACAGCCCTCAGATGCGGTAGCCCAGGTACTGTGCCTCTGTCAGCCCCATATGGCACTTTAGTGGGTTCGCCATTAGTCCCACACTTCAGAGTTTGCTTAAGACTTCCTGCAGATGGAATAAGTGGTTCGACCATGTGTGTGAGTGGATTATGGATTAGTGGATTATGACATCATCCACGTATGCTGCTTCGAATTGTCATTGCCGCATTGAATCTATGCAACGTCTGAGGTGCTCCGTGGAGCCCGAAAGGGAGACCCCGGTACTGTCAGTGGCCACTGCTGTATGTGCTGAATGTGGTTTTGGGCTTTGCTTCTGGGGTTCTTGGCTCTCCCCAGACGCTCCATGAAGTCGTCCGCTCAGGAAAGGGGGTAGCTTTCAAACTCCAATACTGCAGTTTTTGGAGGTCATTGCAGACCCTTAGGCATCCGTCTGGCTTTGGGAACCACTACGATGGGGTCGGAGCAGGGGTTGGCAGACTCTTCAATAATTCCATCCCGTAGTATCTTAGGCAACTTCGTCGTCAGTAGCCTGGCGGCAGGCCTCTGGGACTGTGTATGGCCTCTGCCGAATCACCACTCCAGGTGGGGTCTTGATGTCATGTTGTATCAGCTGTGTGCCCAAGCTCCTTTGAGAACTCGTCTGCAAACTGGTCCACTAGTTCCCCCAATTCTTTGCCTCTGTGAGGGTTATTCTTCCCAGGCCTCTTTTGCCAGATCTAACAGTCCCCTTGTCGTCTTTCCAAACAGAAGTTCAAAAGGGGTGAACCCAGTGTAGGCTTGTGGCGTTTTGTATACTAAGGAAAGGACATAGGGCAGGAGGAGGTCCCAGGTCCTCTCGTCCTCATCTACCACCTGACGCAGCATTCTCTTCGATGTCTGGTTGAATCTTTTGACAAGGCCATCTGTCTGTACGTGGTAGACGGACATCCTGATTTGCCTCACCTGCAACAGCCAACAGAGATCAGACATTAACTTTGAAACAAAGTGTATATACATGATAATATACTCATGTCCCTTGGACAGTTTTGACGGTGGCCCCGCAAGGTCCATTCTTACCCTTTCAAAGGGCCGATGATGGAGAGTGGGATGAGGGGGGCAGGTACAGGCATCTTAGGGGAGGTGCGCTGACATTGGGGCAGGAATTCCACACTTCTGCGTACGTGCCCAGCCAGTGAAAGTGGTCTTGAAGCTTCTCAATAGTGTTGCAGATCCCCAGGTGTCCTCCAAATGGGAGGGAGTGTCAGTTTTAGACCTACTGTTTTTATAAAAGGAAATACAGTATGTTACTGTTGTAATGTGTCTGTATTTTTTACAGTGTAGGGACTACCAGAAGATCGCAAGCTTGTCCACGCCACTCGGTGTGGTAGTATAGCAGGCCATTTTTGATCAGGAAGTAGGTGGGGGGCTCCCCGCAACCCTGTGTAGGATAAGTGGCACAGAAAATTGATGGATGGATGGAAGTTCTAGGTCCTCTCATTCTCTGAGAGGTTAATTTCACTATTAGCATCTTGGAATTTTTGTAGATAAATAGTGAAATAGAAGTTTGTTTAGATTTAAAAAATAAATAAATTGGGAAATAGATGTACCTTATTTCCTTTTTAAAACCATAGTTGCTACACTATATATTCCTTAGTTGATGCTCTTTACAGTATTTGTAGGAATATAATTATGGAGTGAATAATCTTATTCTAATTGTAACGTGTTCATTTCAGAGAGCGGACTTCTCTACACGTTTGGCGATGGCCGTCACGGGAAATTGGCTCTAGGAGAGGAGTACTTTGCCAACCAGTTCAAACCAACATTGTGTCCACGATTCCTCAAATATAATGTGCAGGATGTGGGTTTCATTATCTATTCCTCTAAATCCTACAAGCTATTCGTAATACATCAAGCATGTCCACTGTACTTGTGTTTTTTTTCCCGTAGGTTACTTGTGGTGGGTGTCACATGCTAGTGTTGGCTAAACCTCGGCTCAGAAGGTCTGAAGATATGATCGTAGAGGACGATGATGTGACCGAAGACCATCTGGAGAAGTTGCTCAGGGAGGCGGAGTCTCGATGCGGTCTGAACAGAAGTCTCTCAGCCCGGGAGAGACGCAGGGAGAGGGTGACTTAATTGTAGCATATCTAATTATAATGATTATGTTGTGAATTAGTGCTAGTTAGTAGAAGCAGTTAGCATAACCTCATAGAGTTTTCCATGGGAGGGTTGAGGAGTAGTTAGAGGGTGGATGTCAGATTTGAACCCAGACCGAAATATTATATGACCGTTCCAATGCTTATTTATGGATGGTTAAAATAACACATATACAGAGCAGATGATAATGATAATATACGGTCCACTTTATTAGGAACACCTGCACATTCATGCAGTTATCTAATCAGCCAATCATGTGGCAGCAGTGCAATGCAAGAAATCATGTAGATACAGGTGAAGATGTTCAGGTGATGTTCACATCAAACATCAGAATGAACCGGAATCTGAGGCTATCACGAGCACTGGCTCACCCCAAAGCAGCAGGCTGGGAAAGGTCTACTCTTCAACTGTATAGTTTGGGTTAGCTGGTGCCCATGAGAGCTTCAGATTCTTGTTCTTGGCTGACAGGAGTGTAACCTGATGTAGTCTTCTGTTGTTGTAGCTCAAGCACCTCAAGGCTTGATGTTTGGTGCATGCGAAGATTATTTTCTGATCACCTCGGCTGGAAAGAGTGATTATATGAGTTACTGTATCCTTCCTGAGAACTTAAAGCACTCTGGCCATATTCCCCTGACCTCTCTCTTATCAACAAGGCATTTCCACCAACAGGTGGTTTACTGTACAGGGAGAAAAAGAAGATATAAATTTGGGGTGGAATTCTCATCAAGGTATTTTATTAAACTGTTTCAATTAGATGGCAAATATAATAAAGTATAAATATAATCAAATTAATCCTAACCAAAAATGCAATCATGCTTCTTTATGCGTAAACATTTCCAGTTCCAAGAAAATCTTTTCTAATTCCTATTCCAGTCTTCAATCACATGATCGAATTGAATTCTGGGTTGTTGTTGTTTTGGGTTTTGTTTTTTTTATGCGTCACCTGATTCCGATCCTGGGTGTCAGATAGGTGCCATCTCTATTGAACATCGTGTCTCCTCTTTTTTTCAGCAGCGCTCTCCAGAGCAGTTTGGGATGATGTTCCGGACTCTTCCACCTCTTAGTTCAGGTCACCTTAATGTGTCTCTACCTGCTTCTGGTCAGACTTTACCCTCACAACTAAACAAGAGAACCGCAAACGGCTTCCAGAGGAACGGCCTTCTCAGCCGCACCGGTAACGAACACGTTAGAAAGTACCGATTACGTTAATTAATTGCGATGTGTTTGAAAGCTGTGTGCATCATATATGTATTTTCATAGGCAAGGTCACAGAAGAACATGAAGTAGAAGGGAAGACTCCTGATGAAAACTATGAGGATAATGAAAGTGTGAAAGATTTGGGTGAAACCTCTGATTTATTAAATTTAGTGAGTACAAAAAGGAACATTTTATCTTTATATCTAAAACATTTAATACTATGGAATAATTTACAATTGGTCATAATGCACTGTGATGAATATTTCTGCCGTGCATATATATCTATGATATGATGGACATGATTATACATGATAAGTAGAGTACAGTCTCTGATTCTCATGGGGTTTTTTTCTGCTTTAAAAGACTCATGTAATGAAGATGGATCCTGGTGAGAAGACTATTACTTTATCTCCTGTTCAGAAGGTAAGCAGTGGATTGGATATATATATATATATATATAAAATACACAGTTTGGGAAATAAGTATTAAACACATGAACATTTTTTTTAAGTAAATATATTTCTAATGAGGCTATTCATATGAAATCTTCACCAGACTTTGGTATTAACTCAAGAAATCCACACATATAAAGAAATCCACACATTGAAGTCCATAAATAAAGTTATGTGTAATATATATATAATATGTAAGGAACAATGATGCTTGTTCCAGACAGATGTTCTGCATGATGCCATTAAGCAACCCCTCATCACCATACAGTGCAAAAACTCCTCATTACAGAGACACATGCACATTTGCGAGTTCAGTGGTAGAAAAACCATGGGCATTGGTCTACAGAAATGGAGAAAAGTGATCGAATCAGATGAGTCATCCTTCATCATATTCTCCACAAGTGGGCGAGTCTGTGTGTAGCACACAACAAGAGGACGATACAGACTCTGAATGCTCGACTCCTACGGCTAGCACACAAACTAGCTTATTTTCACTTGAGCTCCATTGCTGTAGATGTTTGGACAAAACAAACCCTTGTGTAAAAACAAAAAAAAAATTAGCTTTGTTATTCCTACCTTCTTTTCTAGTACTGCTGTTGTTTACACTGCCAAGGAGATGCCACTGCCAATTATTATGGGATGTGACATGGGCATACAGTTCTGTTGAGCTAGAAAATTAAATTTTATATCAGTATAATTAAGCTGTAGTTAAGGCTATCAATCAATCTGTCTATCTCTCTAAACATCTAACTAGCATTAGCATTAGCATGTCTTTCTCTGTTACTAACTCTATAGCATTGTGCTTTTTTTTATTGTTTATATGTTTTTCATCTTTGTGTTTATTCTGCACTCATTCTTCTTGCGCTGCACGTTCACTCAATTCTCATTCTTTCATTTTCCCTTCTGCTTCCGGGGGCTTGGATAGAAGAAGGTTAAAGCTGGGGGAAAACGCAGTAAGGAGGTGGAGCGACTTATACAAGACTCTGCACCTGATAATGGGTGGGCGGGGCTTAGTTCAAGCAAGGCCCAGCCCACCGAGTTACTAAGAAGTGTCAGTGGCAAATCACAGTTTGGGGAACATCAGCGTCCTAGCGTTCCGTACCAAAGTTCCCAGAGCTGGGACAGTGATAAAGGGAATGCTATGAAGGAAAGTAGTCTTATAAGGCATACAGTTAGGAAACATAGAGCTAAAACAGAGAGCCAGCCAAAGTCTAAGTCTAAGCCTGATTCGCAAAGGCAATTAATTGGGTTTAAGCCTAAAGCTAGAGCCCAGCCAGGTCAAGAGGATGTGTGCAAGTCTGAGGTAAAAGAACATTCAAGTAACATAAAAGGCGAGAAGGAGTCAGAGAAAGAAGTTTATGAATCAGAAGAAAAAGCGAATCATTTTAGACAAGGGGATTTAGACAAATCAGGATCCGAAAAAAGGTCCGTGAACAAAAGACATGGACAAGCCATTAAGGAAAGAAGGCAGGAGCTGCCTAGAGAGTTTTCTGCTCAAATCACAGAGGTGAAACGCATACCTGCGGAGTCTGAAAGCAAGGCAGTGAAAGTGAAAAGCAAGCCAATAGTTGTGCAAAGCAAATTACTGGACAGTACCACCGAGCATGATGTAAAAACCTGGGATGGCTGCACTAGCAGTGAACAGTATAATCAAGCACATGTACCAACCAAGAAGACCCAGTCTACCAAACCTGAGCACAACATGGACTCACAAAAGAAAACTAAGGGGCTTGTGCTGGATTTGAAAGCAGCAGCCAGTGCAACAGACGGCATAAGTTCACAATCGGAGCACACACTGCCTAGCTCTCTCATGGAGGTGTCATCACTAACAGAGGACTTGCCAATTGAGAGTCCTGTGCGTCTTCTGAAAAAGGGAGCCTCCAGCCAGTTCCTGTCCCAAGCAGCATCTATCAACTCCTCACAATCTAGTGGGCAGAGTCCAAACACCCTGGACAAAGAGACTCTTTCAAATGCTGCCTCTATCAGTGAGAATCCAGAGAAGAATGTAAGCAAAAGGACGGCGGTTACCATTAATGTAATGCCTGTACTTGCAGCTTCAGATGAGGAACCTAAGAAGAGCATGTCTCGGTATCAGCCTGAGGAGAGAGTTGAAGATAAAGGAGGAGAGAGTGCGAGGGACGAGATCGGTCAGTTATCACAGGAAGAAGAAGAGGACAATGAGAGTGGAGGACTGACAGACAGTGAGAGACTGGCGAAAGGAAGGGACAAGAGCAGCAGTGTGGAATATGGCAAAGAAGGAAGTAAAAGTGTTGGGCAGGTAACAAATGATGATGGACAAGCACAAGATGAGACAAATTGGAGCATGTCGAGTGAAGGAGAGGAGACCGAAGGAGAGGAGAAAGAGGAAAAAAGTAAAACCGAGTCAGAGCAAGGAAAGGATTGTGAGACAGAGCCTGAGGAAGAAACAAGCAGCCATGTTTTGGAGGAAAGAGTGGATGAAGAACTAAGTGAGGCTCAGAATGTGGAGCAAGAAGAGGAAGAAAGCAGAATGAGCTATGGGGAGGAAGAGAGCAGGAAAGAATCGGGTAGAGAGATAGAGAGCCGGGGCAGTGAGACCGAAGAGGAGGAAGGTGAGGAAGAGAGTAAAAGTTCTAAATCTGAAAGTGTTAGTGCAGCTAAGGAGGAACATGGTGAGGGGGACGAGAGTGAAGAGGAAGAAGAAGAGAATAGTTCTGAAGAGGAGAAGGGGTTTATAGGGAAAGAGAAAAATGAGGGAGAGGATGAAGAGGAAAGTGGAAATGAAAGTGAGGCAGAGGGGGACACGGTAGAGGGTGGGAGTGAGAAAGACCAACAGGAGAGTGGGACAGAAGAGCAGGAAAGTGAAGAAGGAGAGAAAGAGAGTGAAAAAGAAGAGGAGAGTGAAACAGGAAAGGAAGAGCGTGAGGAAGAGAGTGAGGCGGAGAGTAAAGCAGGAAAGAATGAGATTGAGGAAGAGAGTGAAGTTGGAAAGGAGGAGAGTGAGGAAGAAGAGGAGGAGAGTGAAGTTGGTAAGGAAGAAGAGGAGGAGAGTGAAGTTGGTAAGGAAGAAGAGGAGGAGAGTGAAGTTGGAAAGGAAGAGAGTGAGGCGGAGGAGGAGGAAAGTGAGGCAGGAAAGGAAGAGAGTGAGGCAGAAGAGGAGGAGAGTGAGGCAGATGAAGAGGAGAGTGAGGCAGGAAAGGAAGAGAGTGAGGCAGAAGAAGAGGAGAGTGAGGCAGAAGAAGAGGAGAGTGAGGCAGTAAAGGAAGAGAGTGAGGCAGTAAAGGAAGAGAGTGAGGAAGAAGAAGAGGAGAGTGAGGCAGGAAAGGAAGAGAGTGAGGAAGAAGAAGAGGAGAGTGAGGCAGTAAAGGAAGAGAGTGAGGAAGAAGAAGAGGAGAGTGAGGCAGGAAAGGAAGAGAGTGAGGCAGAAGAAGAGGAGAGTGAGGCAGGAAAGGAAGAGAGTGAGGCAGAAGAAGAGGAGAGTGAGGCAGGAAAGGAAGAGAGTGAGGCAGAAGAAGAGGAGAGTGAGGCAGAAGAAGAGGAGAGTGAGGCAGAAGAAGAGGAGAGTGAGGCAGGAAAGGAAGAGAGTGAGTCAGAAGAAGAGGAGAGTGAGGCAGGAAAGGAAGAGAGTGAGGAAGAAGAGGAGGGAATGGAAAGAGAAACAGAAAATGAAGGGGAGGATAGTGAGGGAGAGGGAAAAGAGAGTGGTGATGGAGAGGAAGAAAGTGGAGAAGAAGAAGAAGGAGGTGAGGATAATGAAGCAGAGAAAGATGTAGAAGAATCCGAGCAGGAGAATGAAGATAAAGAGAACGAAGCAGGGAAGTCAGAAGAAGAGAGTGAGGAGGAAAAAGAAGAGGAGGAAGGAGGTGAGCGAGCAGGAGAGCACGAGGACGAAGAAGAAGGAGACCAAGAGGATAAAGATGAGGAGGAAAACGAACAGGAAGCGGTAGAGGAAGAAGAAAATAAGAAGAAACGAAAAGGAAATGAAAAACAATCTAAATTCCAGCACAAGAGCTCGAAGATTAAAAAACGCTCCGAGTCTCAGGAGCCTCGACAGTTCTGGGATGATGTCCTCCCTCAGTACCTCAACTTAAAATAAATCCTCCGCCTCACTCCTACCTGCTTCCACTCTCTCAGTCTGATGAATATTCTCCACACCGTTTCATTTTCCTCAGACATGCCACTCAGAAGCGTTTGTGTGTGTTCATACTGAGCTTCATTTCAGCACTTTCTCATGATGGGAATATCTCTAACGCCTTACGGATGATTGTGTACATCATCTTCAGCTGCTGGTTACTCCAGTGTACTGTATACTCATTTCTCTGCTTCCTGATTGGAGAGGACTTTACTTTATTCATGTAGTTATTCAAATTGTTACATGTAAATTAAACTACTAATGTTCAGTTTTATTAATTATTCGACATCTTTTGAATGTCCCTCTTTGGTTAGTCTGTGCTGATCTTTATTCACATTCTTGCATACTAATCATTTGCTTTATTTGTTGAGAATCTACTGTATATCCACGGGGGGGGGTGTATCATGGTAACACTGCGATATTTTAAACAATGGAAATAATGAATAAATGCACTGAGAATGTGGGTGAGAGATGTGTATATATATTTTATATATATATATATATATATATATGTGTATGTTTACCACGACGTTCTAAAACTCCCGAATGTTCAGAAATGCGGAGTGAGGAAGTGGAATGAGGGGATTGCAATTTGAGGTGAGAATTTTCAACCCGTAGCAGTAAGCGTAGACCCTCATTCTCTGTCCCCTCGTGTGTTGTTTTTCTGTGTGAGGTGTGTGTGTGTGTGAGAGAGAAAAGGTGAGCTCTCTGTCATATATCGTGTGTTCTGTAACGCTCCACGACATGCTAGAACATTTCCCAACGTCCCTCGCGTCCTTGCTTTGACCCCCGCCACTACTTTTCAACAATGTACCCGTTTATCGCAGTGCTTTAATCCGTAGTGTCTCGATCGTCTTCCTGTTCGGTCCTCTGCAGATCCACGACCACAAGGCCATAGAGTTCAGTGATGATGAGACAACTGGAGAGGAGGAGCAGACCGAAGATGAAGAGGACGATGATGACGATGATTTAGAAGAGGAGCACGATGACAAGAAGGAGCAAGAAGAAAACAAAGAGCCAGTGGAAAAAACAAAGCAGCAAGAGATCACTGTAATCCAGCCAATACCTCAGGTGATCTGAACCCTTAAGTATAACCTACAGCGGATATAAAAAAGTTTACACACCCCAGTTAAAATGGCAGGTTTCTGTGATGTGTAAAAAAAAAAACAAAAAAAACAATGAATCCGACATAAACCATGTCTGAACCTTTTGTACCTTTATTGTCAAATTATAACCTTAATTAAAGTGAGAAACTATAAGAATAACCCGCTTGCATAAGTCTGCACGCCCTTTTATAATGGAGAATGTGGCCGTGTTCGGAATCAACCAATCAGGTTCGATCTCGTGTTAAATAGTAATTAGTGTACACCTGCCATCAATTAAAGTGACTCATTACACCCAAATAAAGTCCTGTAGGATTTTCCTGACATCTTCTTGGCGACATCCAACTGGAAAAGCCCTGGGTCACAAAGAGCTTACAAAGCAGGTACGGGATCTCACCGTTGAGAAATATCAATCGGGAGAGGGTTACAAAAAAATTCCAAGGCATTGGACAGACCACGGAACTCTGTAAAGATAACCATCAACGAGTGGAGAAAATATGTGACGGACAGTAACACGACTAAGACCAGGATTCTGTAAAAGTGATCGTTCTCTAAAACGGATGAGAAGATCGGGAGGAAGCTGGTCCGGGAGGCTGCCGAGAGGCCGACAGCAACATTCAAAGAACTGCAGCAATTTCTGACGAGTGCTGCTTACAACCATCTCTGTGACAGCAAGCTCCAGAATTCTTCATATCACCGGGTTAAGGGGTAGGATGGCAAGACGGAAGCCTTTTTTAACCAAATAAATAAATAAATAAATAAATAAAAATACACCCAGTCCCCCGAAACCGTGTGGAGTAATGTCCAATAATCTGATGAGACCGAAGCTGAACTTTTTGGCCATAATACCAAGAGACATGTTTGGCACAATAAACCCCACTATCCCCGTGGTGAAGCACGGTGGTGGCAGCATCAGCCTCGGGGGCTGTTTTTCTTCAGCTGGGACTGGGGGACAGTGAAGAGCTCCAAATCCCAGTCAGTTTTAGTGCAAAACCTTCAGGCTTCTGTTTAAACACTTCAGAGGAGCTTCACCTTTCAGCACGACAACGAGCCGAAGCAAACCTCCAGATCGACAAAGGAACGGCTCCACCAGAACAAGTCCGAGGTTCTGGAACGGCCCCGCCAGAGTCCGGACCTAAATCCAATCATAAACCTGTGGGGTGACCTGACGAGGGCTGTGTACAGGAGACGTCCCGCCCATCTGACAGAGCTGGAACGCCTTTGTGAGGAAGAATGGCAAAACACTGCTACTGACACTGTCAAGACGTGATGAACTAATGACCTCTTACCCAAAAATGCTGAGATTCAGTCTAAAGCTGCTTCAACTACGTATTCGTTTAGGGGTGTGCACACTTATGCAGCCAGATTATTCTACTTATTAACCCTTTGTTTTTTTCCCCTAAAATGATGATTTTTTATCACTTTAATTAACAGGTTAAAATTTTACAATAAAGGTAGAAAAGGTTCTGACATGATTTATCTTGGTTTTATTTATTTTGTTTACATCACAAAAGCCTGCCATATTAACAGGGGTGTGTAGACTTTTTATCTTCACTGTAGCTTCTATATATATATTAAAAAAAAAAGTTTTTGTTTTGTCCCAAACGCAGCCCGTGCAGTAGTAGAATCCTCTGTGATCTCTGTACTGTCGGATGGCACGTACACACCTATGAAAGTGTAAACGTTTCCCTTGATTTGTAATAAGCGTAAAAATTGTGGTGGTCAGTTCCTGTTTAAATGACTCTCTTATTCAGGGTTTGGGTCATAACCTCATAACCGCTTGGAAATAGTTTAAGATACAAACACTAAATCAGTCAGTAGGTGTAATTGCACATACAGCTTTTCATATTGATATTGCACAATGAGCTTGGCATGTTCAAGTAGTTACTACATCATAATGACTGGATCTGTCGGATGCAGGTAAAGAACGCTGTAGAAGAGGCACCTGTACCTGATGGACCCGATGAACCTGACAAAGGTAAGTATCAGGATTACAGTTTCGTGTCTTATTTCTCATATTCTGTTTGGGTCAAAATGGGCTACGATGCCTGGGAATGGGTGTTGTGTGCCTGTTACCTTAAATAATGGCATACAGAAATGTCAGATGTATACTGGGTGGGGTGGAGCACAGTGGGGTAGCGGGAGCGTTGCAGGTTCGGGTTACTGTCTGTGTTGTCCATATGTGCGTGTGGATTTTCTTCAGGTTCTCTCGTTCCCTCCCACCTCCCAAAATCATGCTCGTAGGTGGACTGGCTACTTGAAATTGCCCCTAGGTGTGAAGGAGTGTGTGAATGTGTGTGTGCCCTGTAGTAGACTGGCATCCCATCCAGGAGATATTACCTCCTCCAGATACACTGCTTTATACACTGGTTTCACCTCCTACAGGTTTAGAAGCAATTTTCTTGCATAACTTTTGTCTGTCCTGTTTTCTCTGATATATTTTTGTAATGCACAGCTATTCTTTTTTTCTCTCTACCTCTTATCAAGGCTGTCTGGGTTTTATCTTCAGACAGCAGTGTACCTAGGAGCAATAATCTTGCATAACTTTTGTCTGAACTGTCCTGTTTCTCTGAAATCTCTTTGTAATATGCAGCAATTCCTTTTTTTTTTTTTTCTTTTTTCTCTACCTCGCACCAAGGCTGTCTGGGGTTTTAACTTCAGACAGCAGTGTACCTAAGAGAACTTATGCTGTGTGTGTGTTTTTTTTTTTTTAATTATTATTTGATTCTATTTTAAAAGCAAAGGCTAATTTGATTTCATTTTAGTTTTTTTATTTTTAAAGAAAGTGGAAGATGTCTGTACTGTTCACCACTTCATATGGAAATGCGATACGTAAATAAACATTTAATTGGATTACGTTTGCTGGCCTGTATGCTTTATTTATTTCAATGGGCCAGTATTCAACACGTGTCATTTGAATGTTTATAGATTCTGAAGATAAAGACACGTCTAGTCCACTTATCGAGGAGAAGCTAAACCAGAATGAAGCCAAGCAGGAGAGACCAAAGCGCTTATTTGGATCAAACAGCAAGGTATGGGAATCAGGTTAAACTACCCGATTGTGCCACTGTTGTGTAGACAAAATATAATGTATTTTCTAAAATAACAGGACGATGATGATGATGATGATGATAAGTAATAGTTTCAAGCTCCTGAGTGGCACAATAGAAAAGCGTTTGTACTGCGAGTTCGAATCCCATTGGTGCCACAGCCATCCGTGGCCTGAGTAGCATGGATGATGTACTCTCTCCCCTGTCAATCACAGTGAAACTGGCCAATCGTGGGTGTCTGTGAGCTCATGTATGAGGAAGAGGATAGATCGCATAGAAATGTTGTAGCATCAACGGATTAAAAAAAAAAACGCATTAAAGTCTTGTTCTTTCTTGCTGCTATTTTATGCCTTCAGATCTCCCTTTTCAAGCGGAGGTCTTCCAGCAAAAGGGAGACATCAGAAGCCCCGGCGGAGGAGAGTAGCCCCGCTGAGAAAGCTTCCGGCTCAGACACTAGGGATGTAGAGCAGAGCAGCAGTATTGAAGCCTCTGACTCTCGGCCTCTCCGATCCCGCTCAGCCACCTGCACTCTACTCTGACTCCATCCAAATCCAGCAGCTTCTAGTCCTGCTCCTGAAGGATATTCCTAGACGCATTACCCAGAAGTGTTTGCTCAGATCTGGAACGAGAACCTCGTAGAGTCTATCATCTGTATATGGTAGACATCGAAGCTGGTCACGACACAATTAATAATAACAACAGCCATAACGTGCCTTGTAACGTGAACTCTACACAAACATTGACATTTCCCTCAACAGATCTGGGACGTTTTCCAAAGCACTATGGATAGCCATACGCATGTGGGGATCTGATGACCGTTTTATTGTGTTTACTGTGTTATTTGTGTCGTATGATTCGCATTTTGTGATACTGTGTGCTTCATAGTGGCGTAGCTGTGTGGGAAATATATCAGAAAATGTATTTTTTAAAAATTACAACGACTATTTATTTGTCTTGTTAATATTACCGCACGTTTGCACTTTTGACTGATTTTGAACGTTTCACTGTCTTTGTTTGTTTTTTGTTTTTTTTCTTATTCTTTGACATATTGTATGAAATGTGTAATAAGTAAAATGTATTCAGTAAATTCAGCCTGTTTTTCATTTTTATCATTTAAGCTCTGATGATTTCTGGATTTTTTCCCCCTTCTGTTTAACCTTTAACAAGCAATGCTGCATTATGCTTTTAGTCACGGACACTTACACGTAACATACTGCGTTCTTTCACCCTGGTGTTTTCTGCTGCCATTTTTACAGGCTGGTTGACTGGATCATTGGATATATAGGGCAGCAATGGGTATGTCAACTGGCGAATCACATTCAGCATGCAGACCCGGCATAGCATTTCAGCGGATCAAACCTAACTCTGGAAAAACACTGAAGCAGAACGTTTCGTTCGATGTATGAAAAAACTGGCCGCCGTTCAGTGACTCTATATTTGAAATGAGCTGTCGCTGCTTGTTCTGTCGCTGCCTGTTGTAGCCAATTTTGTAAATTATTTAGCTGAAGGCAGCTCATCAAAAAAGGAGAGAGTTTTGGCAGACTTTCATAGAATTCGATCATTTTTAAAGTCCCCAGGTCCATCCATCCATCCATCCATTTTCTATACCACTTATCCTACACAGGGTCACAGGGCAGCTGAGGTCTACCCCATGGAACACCGTGGATGGGGTGCCAACCCATCACAGGGTACAATCACACATGCACTTACACACTACGGACAGTTTAGAAAAGTCAATCAGCCTGCAATGCATGTCTTTGGACTGGTGGAGGAAGCCGGAGGAGGCCCCCGAGCACGCACACTCGCTCTGTGCACACAGGGCAAACATGCTAACCACTAATCCACCATGCCTCCCAGTCCCCAAGTCATAAATCACCGCTGACAGGTGAAGTGAATAACATTGATTATCACATTACACTGTCGAGGGGTGGGATATATTTATTAGTCAGCAAGTGAACAGTCAGTTTTCAAAGTTGATGTGTTGGAAGCAGGAAAAATGGGCAAGCGTAAGGATCTGATCGACTTTGACAAGGGTGAAATTGTGACGGCTAGACAACTGGGTCAGAGCGTCTCCAGAACGGTAGGTTTTGTAGGGTGTTCCCAGTATGCAGTGGTTAGAACCTACCAAAAGTGGTCAAGAAAGAACAACCGGTGAACTGGTGAATGGTCACGGGAGCCCAAAGCTCATTGATGTGCGTGGGGAGCGAGGTCTAGCTCCCACTGAGAAAGCTTAATGCTGGCTATGATAGAAAGCTATCGGAACACAGTGCATCAGAGCTTGCTAGCAACAGACCGGTCAGAGTGCCCATGCTGACCCCTGTCCACCGCCAAAAACACCTACGATGGGCATGCAAACATCAGAACCGGACCATGGAGCAATAATATGATGAATCGCATCTTCTTTTGCTTCATGTGGAGGCCGGGTGCATGTGTGTCACTTACCTGAGGAAGAGATGGCACCAGGATGCACTATGGGAAGAAGGCAAGCCGGCGGAGGAAACGTGATTCTCTGGACAATGTTCTGCTGGGAGACCTTGGGTTCTGGCATTCACGTGGATGTTACTTTGACACGTAAAACCTACCTAAACATTATTGCAGACCAAGTACACCTCTTCATGGCAGCAGTAATGTTGCCCTAATGTCACTGGCCTCTTTCAGCAGGATAACGCACTCTGCCACACTGCAAAATATTGTTCAAGAATAGTTGAATGAGGAGCAAGTGGTCAAGGTGTTCACTTAACCTCATGATTTCCCAGATCTCAATCCGATCGAGCATCTGTGGGATGTGCTGGATAAACAAGTCCGGTCCATCAAGGCCCACCTCAGAACTTACAGGACTTAAAGGATCTGCTGTGAACGTCTTGGTGCCAGATACCACAGCACACCTTCAGAGGTCTTGTGGAGTTCATGCCTAGACGGGTCAGAGCGGGTAAAGCTGTTTTAGCGGCACATGGAGGACTTACACAATATTAGTCAGGTGGTTTTAATTTCTTTGGACCTTTAATACCAATCAAAATAGAGAATCAACAGCGCTGTGCTGTAGTTATGGATGACTGTCGCTAGATGTCGCTGCACCAAAACACTGAACCATACAGTGAAAAGTGACGGAGCTCTGCGCGTGCGCACTAGTTAACGCATGCGCACTGCGACTTTCTGCCTGGGTGCCGCTGAATCCGGCAGTGACCAATCCTTCTGTTGTCTTCACACATTTTCACTTCTTTTCTACTTTTTTTATTTACAGGGAAATAATGGAGGAGTTCAATTCCGGAGATGAGGTAAACTCGCGTAAACATGATGGTTGATAGGCAGAAGATAAGATATATTTGATATACAGATGACGTGTGACAGTTAAATCACGTAATTAATCAAATAACATGAGGATATATGTTTAAGGAGTTAAAATGCAGACATTATTGTAATCTTTAAATGAGCAAAACGGTTTATTGTGAACAGTTCCAGTGCAGTTCTGTAGAATCGAGATTTCCGGGTGTGGCTGTGTGACGTTTCTATGGAGAATGTTTGTTTGGGTGACTATCAACAAACCTGTCCGAAATAGTTCCCTATCCCCTCGCTCCCTTATCCCCTCGCTCCCTTATCCCCTCGCTATCTTATCCCTTCACTCCCTTATCCCCTCGCTCCCTTATCCCTTCACTCCCTTATCCCTTCACTCCCTTATCCCCTTATCCCCTCGCTCCCTTATCCCCTTATCCCCTCGCTCCCTTATCCCCTCGCTCCCTTATCCCCTCGCTATCTTATCCCTTCACTCCCTTATCCCCTCGCTCCCTTATCCCTTCACTCCCTTATCCCTTCACTCCCTTATCCCCTTATCCCCTCGCTCCCTTATCCCCTTATCCCCTCGCTCCCTTATCCCCTCACTCCCTTATCCCCTCGCTCCCTTATCCCTTCACTCCCTTATCCCTTCGCTCCCTTATCCCCTCACTCCCTTATCCCTTCACTCCCTTATCCCTTCACTCCCTTATCCCCTCGCTCCCTTATCCCTTCACTCCCTTATCCCCTTATCCCCTCGCTCCCTTATCCCCTTATCCCCTCGCTCCCTTATCCCCTTATCCCCTCGCTCCCTTATCCCCTTATCCCCTCGCTCCCTTATCCCCTTATCCCTTCGCCCCCTTATCCCCTCGCTCCCTTATCCCCTTATCCCCTCGCTCCCTTATCCCCTTATCCCCTCGCTCCCTTATCCCCTTATCCCCTCGCTCCCTTATCCCCTTATCCCCTCGCTCCCTTATCCCCTTATCCCTTCGCCCCCTTATCCCCTCACTCCCTTATCCCCTTATCCCTTCACTCCCTTATCCCCTTATCCCCTCGCTCCCTTATCCCCTCGCTCCCTTATCCCCTCGCTCCCTTATCCCCTTATCCCCTCGCTCCCTTATCCCCTCGCTCCCTTATCCCCTTATCCCCTCGCTCCCTTATCCCCTTATCCCCTCGCTCCCTTACTCCCTTATCCCCTCGCTCCCTTACCCCCTCGCTCCCTTATCCCCTCGCTCCCTTATCCCCTCGCTCCCTTATCCCCTCACTCCCTTATCCCCTCACTCCCTCGCTCCCTCGCTCCCTTATCGCGTTGCTTGTGGACGTTTCTACGATGCGTGATGCGTGTCACAATATATAATGTAGCTAACAAACTGTCTGCAAAACAGTAGTAAAATAAACACACACACAGAAACAGCAGCGTTAACCTGAGTTTGACGATACTTGTCTTTAATGCCTCCAAATTACAAAAATGACGCCAAATCATCCAGTCGGCATCCGTTTAATTTGTACTTATTGAAAACGTCTTTGTTTTATTTAAAAAACGCACTGCTATACCAACAATATCTCAGAAAGGTGTATCACGTATTCATTTATCGTGATCTCGATGTTTATCGATTTATCGCCCAGCCCTATTAACATCTCAATAACTCCGGGAAGTGCTGTTACGATGAGTGCACTTCTGGATGACTGGAAAGAGGCTCTAATGATTCAGCTGGATGGATATTTCTAAAATATGGACGCTTCTAAAAATGTAAACTCTTATTAAGTTTGTGCTGTGATCGTAATTACAGGGATTTTCTTTCACTCGGGAAGTTTCCCTGCATTGTTTGAACACGAATCTCCTGCATCGCCTCGCGTGCTTTCAGCTTCTCCACTAAACGCTCAGACGCGGCTTATAAAACGGGCAAGCTAGATAACTAGTGCGTGATGTGGCGAATAGGGACGCGCTCGAGTTTATTTGAAATATATTCAGGAAGCTCGGAGTCAGGAACGTTTGATTGAGTCGTGCCCGAAACGAGCAGGAGTGATTTCATGTCCTCCCTGTTCTCACTTTTCTTTTCTTTCCTTTGACGTAGGTTGGATTCAGTCCTGACGACGCGAGTAACGCGGTTAAAGAGGTAACTCGCATCAGCAACACAAAGAAAACGCCATTATCCAGGATAGAAAAGTGTATAGAATGTGTAGCCGTTAGAAGTTGATTGCACTGATTCGTTCTCGGCTGCGTGGTGCCTGGTACCCGCTCTGAACGAACGGAAGAACTGAAGGATCAGCAGTTAGTTTTTAAAAGCGTGCTTGGTTTCCATCTTTGCGTGTGTTGGGCAGTGCATCGAGGGTGTAATCGGAGGTGTGGACTACAGCCAGAACAAGGTGAACCAGTGGACGGCGAGCATCGTCGAGCACTCTCTCACTCAGCTGGTTAAACAGGGGAAAGCTTTTAAATACATCGGTAATCACGTCATCTTTTGCTTAAGGACTAAACATCGTGTACAAAAATGTCCTGATGTATTGTAAACTGTGTGTACGTGTGTGTGTGTGTGTGTGTGTCCTTTAGTTAACTGCGCTATCATGCAGAAGAGTGGCGCAGGACTCCACACGGCCAACTCCTGTTACTGGGACACCACCACTGACGGTAAGCCGTGGGGCGCGTGCGTACAGCTGAGGTCAAGTTTACATTCGCCTGGCAGGATCTGCAAAATAATAATAATAATAAGAGGGGTCATAAAATTGCATTTATTTATTTTTATTTATTTAGTACTTCCTTGAAGAAGCTGTTTCACATAACAGACGTTTACATACAGTCCATAAGACACAATAATAACTGAATTTACACAAAAGAACCCGTTCAAAAGTTTACACACACGCTCGATTCGTAATGCTGCGTGCTGGTACCCGGACGATCACACACTGCTTTTATGTTTTAAAGCTGCCCACGGTTCTTCAGAAGCATCCTCCCGGTCCGTTATTACTGTGTCTTGTGGACTGTGTGTAAACAGCCGTCATGTGAAAGAGTTTATTCACCGCAGAACTAAATAATAATAATAATAATTTAAAAAATGCAGTTTTTATAATCCCTGCTGCAATGTCTGCAAGGCGTATGGAAACTTCTGACTGAGTATCTCTACCTTTTATTTATTTATTTATTTTTTTTTTATAGCGTCGTTAGGGAGTTAAAGCGCATTAAATGATGCAGGACGCAGCGGTTTGGGTTCGGTATTTCCGTACAAACCGAGTCCAGCTCGAAGAAGGATTTTCACTGAAGTAGTCGTAGTTTGGGTTTTGGAGTGGAATAATATGGAAACTCCCCAGTATGATGACCATGTGACACAACATCACGGTTATTGGTGTCTCTACAGACTTTTTTTTTTTTTTTTTAAAGCGGTGTAAGTTAATTGTCCATCAGCTTAACGTCAGTCAGACTGGCGCTAACTGGTTTGCCTGAGTTAGTTTTTTAATAGGCTCATTAACAAATGCGAGAGGTGTATAAATATTCCACGGGGTGAATATCTGTTTGGCGTGTGCATGGTGAATAAACTCTCCTTGTGTTGTGCTTGCGCGGGATTATCTCATTATAAAAACATTATAATGTTTTTCCATATAAAACAATAATGAAACAATCTCAGGAGTAAAACGTCCACCAATCCATCACTGATGACCTTTTTTTTTTTTGTTTGTTTGTTTGTTTTTTTTTAACACACCATTTAGAATACCGCTTTGAAGTAATTGTGTGTTAAAACCACAGCGTTGTTAAATTCTGGGATCTGATTGGTCAGAAGTGGATGTTTAACTTTCTATCACAGCAGCCCCGACTGAAGTTCTGGATGCGAGACGAATCACGGGTTCATATGGACGCACTGCTTCGAAGACGTTATCGTTTCTATAGCAACAGCTCATGCACAGGGGCTTGTACGGCACACGTGCACCACATTAATCTTAGACTGTCTAAATTTTTTGAAAAAAATAAGAATTTTTAAATCTTTATTTAATAAAGAAAATATGTAATCATTGATACGGTGAAGCTTCAGTTAGTACGTTTACATTTCCGGCGTTTGGCAGACGCACTTATCCAGAGCGACTTACAGCTGAGCGGTTGAGGGTTGAGGGCCTCACTCAGGGGCCCAGCAGTGGCAGCTTGGTGGTGCTGGGGTTTGACCTCACGACCTTCTGATCAGAAGTCCAACCTCTTTAACACCGAGCTATCACCACCATGTTTGTTTGACAGTTATGGAAGGAGTCTCCAGTTTTATTTAGTTTTCTTTTGCAGCTATATATTATTTTTTTATTTGTTTAATTTTTGAACACCTAATTAACATCTGGAGGAAAGAAGAGAGGCTAGTGATGGAATAGCCGCTTTAACATGTCATTTAGTGTTTTTTGTGTTGGTTTTTTTTTATAGAAAGTAATTCGTTACTTTGGATGTTGCACACCGTTAAATGTAACTATAAACGGATAAAACAAACCTGCTGTTTTATAATAAATGAATCATTTTAATTGTTGAGTAAGTGCTGTGGGATTGTAGGGATAAAACCCTTTGGGACATTCTGTTACAGGAACGCGACCAGGTTCGGGTTAATAACAGTGCCTCTTGTGTTTTTCCTTTCTGTGTAGGAAGCTGCACGGTCAGATGGGAGAATCGCACCATGTACTGCGTCGTTAGTGTGTTTGCCGTTGCTTTGTGAATCAGAGCCGTGCTGCGGCATGCAGTGAGACCCACGCCTGTACACACACACGCACACACACACATGCACATACACACACAGACACCAGGTGGCACCGTGAACTTATTCCAGCCTATTGAAGCAGAGTGTTATTAAAGGCCTGTGTTGCTGGGTTTAGGACCAGGCGGAGGAGTTCTCCTGCCTGCACTACGTTCTTATTTTAACCGAACTGCTTGCTTGTGTTTGCCATTCATCTGTTTTGTTTGTTTTTTTTTAAAATCCTAACTTCTTGTGTAGAAAGACTTTAAATGCATCCTGTAGTTAGCAAATGTGTTTGTTTAAATCGAATTAAATTCGGTGTTGTATAACCCGAGGACGTGATGCTTCTTTACTTCCTTACACATTCCTTACACAGCGTTCAGTAATCTTTAAAAACACGGGAATAGAGATATACACAAGGAAATGACTCTCAAGTACCGACTGGTTTTTATTTTTGTCAAGTTTTGTTTCCATCAGTCATTTTGTACAAGGTTTACAGAAAGTCCTAGACGTTAATCGTTCAACAATACACACTGATATTTCTGTTCCGTCAGGAAAGCATGGAGTCACTTCCTGTTCACCACCTGCACGCCGTCACAGGCTCGTCTAGTTTACAGTACGAGTAGCGTGCCGCTCTGATGACGTATTCATTTCTGGATGGATTGAGAATAAAGGTGATTTGTGGTAATTGTGTTTGCGAGGATGTCATGACTTTCTGTCTGTCGGCGTTGTTGAAGAGAAAACGAAGGGGAACTTTGAGATTTGTCCACGTCGAAGTTCGTTTCTCGTCACTGCAGGGTTGCTTCCTAATTGCCGCGATTCAAGAGGAAATCGACTTTTGCAAGTCCAGTTCATGTTGTGAACACTGAGCAGATATTTCTTAAAAACACTCGCAACACAATGGTTTCACAACGTGATTTCTCACTGCTAGAAGAGTTAAACTAGTCCGTCTAACCCGTTGCACGTCTTCTAGCAGGATGTCTCGTTCAGTCTAAACACAAAGATTGCTGGTATGGTATAGTATGTAATGTAATGTAAGGTACAGCTAAGGGAAAGAAAGAAAGAAAGAAAAGCCTACTGAGTAATTCTGCAGAGTAAAAAAAAAAAAAAACGCATAGAAATGTGATCAGCAATCGCGAATTTGATCGCTAACAAAAATCAGTGCAAAACAATTCTCTGAGCCGTTTCTATCAACATTGCAGCTTTTCATATACGTTCCTGTAGCAACAGCTTCACTACTGGCATTGCTCCATCCTTAAATCACCTTTACAGGAATGCAGTTTCCCCCCCCGAAAAAAGCTATTTATAAATGTTGTTTTTTTAAAAAAAACTTCTTCCAGTGCATCTGTAGTGTGTGTGATTACCACAGGCAGGAATTTCACCACACACACACACACACACACAAAAAAAAGAAAAGAAATCCGATTTACTCGAAACATATAAATTGGAAGTCTAACGTCCGACGCTAGGACACTGAATGGATGTTATCTCTAACACCGTGTCGTTTAGTTTTCTGTGACTCCGGCCCGGACGGCTGGAGTATACACTGTGCTTGTTGTAAGCACGTGATCGATGCTGAGCTAAACGGCTCGTTAGTATGAAGATTTCTGAGAGGAGATGTTCATTTAGAAGGACGTTTTCCTTTCAGGATGAAGAGCTTTGCAGTTTCTCAGCAACACAAAAAGCTGGGATTTGACTTCAGCCGATGGACCGAGCGGGAAAGGGTGGTGAAGGAACGGCTGTTTAAAGCTGTTATAAAGTAAGTGAGAGCAGGAACTAACGACAGTAAGTGTCATTATAAATGCATAAAGACGTAAGACGTGTCATTTTGTAAACGTTTTGCGTTGCTGAATTGCTGTGGGATAAGCTGAATAAAAACGCTTCAGGAGAAAGATACAGATTTCGGGGTGTAGTAGTAAATCTGTTGCCGATTGTGATCGTTACGCCGCGTCCTGTTCCGCGCATTCCTTCCTCAGACAGAACTACTGTTAGCGTGTTAGCGCTTAAAGCTTATAGTAAAGATGAACTTGTGCTGTTTTCCAAAATCTTCAGGAGAGTACACGAACCCGGCGTTACTCATCGCCCCGGTGTTGGAATCCCGGATTTATTTTCCTCACGTATTTTAAACGTTCTCACGTCGCTGAAGTTCGGTAGACACCCATAAACTTCCATTATAAGTATGTTTTGAGTAAACATTTCTCTTTTTTTTTCTTCTCTGGTAATCACACACACACACACACACACACACACACTACAGATGAGCTGAGCAGAGATTAGCTGATTTAAACTCTATCCATCTCTAGGATTAGAAGTTTTCCTTGTTGAAGATGAATTCGGCTCCCGCCTGCGACTGGTTCAGACATTGTTTTTCTAAGGCTTTCGCCAGAGGAGTCGGTCCGCAGAGAAACACCCCGACTTTACACCTGTAGGAAGGAGATAAAGAGAGAAATTAGCGCTGGGGTATGTGTAAGTGCAGACAAATATATATATATATATATATATATATATATTAGTTCATTAGAAGTTGTGCACAACGCAATACGCAGTGTTGTAGTGACTAGAATAGTTTCCAGTGCAGGTTTATTCAACTAAAATTAGGCTATATAAAGATCCAGATTAGTGATTAGTTCACCTTCTGATCATCTATAAGTGTATTTAATGTGTTTATTATGCTCACTGACTGAAACAAGCAGCAACAGACGATCTGCTGCAGCACCTGCGGTGGTTCAGATTGAAAAACCCAGTGTTTTTTTTCCCCATGTTGATCAGTTTTGCTCCCGTTTTCCCACGGCTCGCTTCGATTTTACAGAAATCCTTCACTAGCACTCCGGTTCAGCGTCGGCCGAACCCTGTCTAATCCCCTAGGGAATCATTTAACACTCATGTTATTAGTCAGAGACTGATGCAGTCGATCACATACCCTGGGTGAGTGGTGGCGATGCTGTTAAACTCGTTTTCCCAGTTGGGTTTTCCGTACAGAGTTTTCTGCTTCAGGCCGGTGATGGGGTCGTTTTCTGCCTCGTGGTGAACTCTGAAGTGAGCAGCCTTCACAAACATCATTATTAAAAGGTTAAAACCAATGCAATGCGTTGCGAGACCTGCAAAGCCATTAGTGTTTATATGAAATGTGAAATATTACACCTATAACACCTTTAAGACGCCAAAGTCAAACGCTCAATCCTACAAATACTGGGAGTGAACAAACCCTCTGCAGGAACACATGTTTTCTAATTCCAGTCTAAAAGATCCATTTTAGGTTTACTTCCTCGGTCCAGTTTGTTTTTGTACTTTCGTGGAAGTGGATCTCACCTCGGTCTCCTTCCAGCGAGTGAGGTAGATGTTGTAATTGAGGAAGCCACTCATGCTTTTCTCGCCCATCTGGCGCTCCAGGGACTGCAGCAGGTCTGCAAACCACTCAAACGCCTGTGTCTCTGGACACAGCCAATAGAAGTAGATCTGCCAGGGTCAAAAGTTCAGAGAAACATTTACTGTAAAAGCTAACAGGCCTTTACGTATAGTCAGGGACGTCACACTGAGAGAGTGAAGCGTTATACAGTTGAGTATTTTCCCTGATCTACCCGTTTACTCGTCAATGTAATTCAATTTATACTGCAGCTTTACAGAGATCTGGATGTACATGTAGATACCTAATGAGCAAGGGTGAGGCATGAGCGTCCCAAACCTCCCTGATTAAAAACACCCTAGTGGGAGAAATTCCCTGAGATGACATGAGGAAAAAACCTGACGAGGAACCGGACTCGACGGGGAACTCGTCCTCTAAAGAGTGACGCCTTATAAATCATCACTCTCCTACAACTGTATACTGTAAATCAAATGGAACGCCAAGTGTGTTGAACTAGTCTTTTTTTTTTTTGCATTTCCAGAGCATGAGCAATGAAAGCGTATTCTTATTTACTTATTTACATCGATACGCATTTTCTAGAAGCAGGGAACAGTGCCAAACTGCCAACGTTTTGTAATTCAGTGCAACCGAGGAAGCCTCACCTTCTTGGTGAACACATTGGTGTTTTGCTGGACGGTTTTGTACCACACAGACTTAAGGATGGATGCAAAGGGAGTGACACCGATTCCTGCACCCACCAGCATGACCACCTCGTAGCGGAACACATCCTCACTGGCCGTGCCGAAGGGGCCATCCACTGCCACCCTGCACACACAGACACACACTCGGGCTCAGCTGTCTGATCATGGGGACACTTTGAGATGGGAAGCTAGTCAGTTGCAGGGCACCACACACACACACACACACACACACACACACACACACTCCTTTTCTCAAGGGGCGATTTAAAGTAGCTAATCCATGTCCTGGCATGCTTTAGGGAGGTAGGAGGAACCCAGAGGACACCCATATGCACACAGACAGTACCCAAACATACTACATGACCTTTGGGAAGAGTTTGTTGTCTGCATGTTGTTGTTTGCATGTCAAAACAGAACATCATTTCTTAAAAGAGGTAGCGGCAAAAGTTTGTGATGATGAAATCAACTGTCCCATGCTCTTACTAAAATCATTGCAAAAGTCTGCGTTAATCTGCTCACTTCTTCTTTCCAACCGTGCCTGCTAACGCCACATCCCCTTTTCACAAGAACGTAGTTTCCCCATCAACAGCACACACAGAGACCTACAGATACCTTAATAATCTTATAGAAATATAAAGAGGTTTAATTTAGTAGTACTTCCATGAACCCTGACGGTAAAAACAGGCCACTCACGAAACAGAGAAACACACCGGCTTCAAGAACCGTTCCACATGTCTACATGACCCTCCCTCCATCCATCCATCCATCTTCTATACCGCTTTATCCTTTTCAGGGTCACGGGGATGTCTACATGTCACGTGTGTATTATTTGATTGCACACGCAGTTTGAGCTTCCATGTGTGAAAAGTTTCTCTCTAAAATAATAATCTTCTTTTTTATAATGGTTAGTTTTGCAGTTTGCAGACAGACATTTAGTGTCCAAAGTAACACCGTCTTTCTTCATTTTAGATTCTATTTGCAGATATCCGACTGATGATTTATAGCTTATAGTATTCTTTTCCGTATTTGTTTTCCTCCAGGTGCTTTGTGGTGCTTTGAGGGAAATTTTAGCTCGTTTTATCGGTCATCTGAACTGTGTTTTTTTTAAATTCACAGAAAAGTCCTTCAGTGAAATATTCGTTCTTACCTGGGAAGTTCCCAGGCATCCTGACCTTCGGTTTTGTCCCCACCGCATGCCTTGTACAGGGCATCCGTCCAGTCTCCAACGATACGGATGTGGATACTGAAGTGGTCTTCCTCGGGAGCAGAGGTCAGGGTGAAAGGATGCCACTCCAGCTGCGAGATGGACGGACACTTCATGAAGACGTACTGACCCACCTCCATCTTAAAGCCTTTCTTCTTCAACTGAAGCTCCAGGGTCTTTGACGGATGCATCACTACCTGATGAGCAAGAAACCAGGGCTAGATCTCAAAACAAAGTTCTTTATTGGCTAAGCAAAGTGGCTTCTATAGAGACATCAGTCTCAGTCATTTTCCTCAGTACGCATTACTAACAATGAAATCAAATGATTCTGTTGCGGTTCTTGTGCCGAATCTCATTTCCACTGACCTTGGTGATAACCACCTTCTGCTGCGAGCGGTAGAATCGCACAAGCATCTCAAACACATACAGGATCATCGGCGCAAGGACCCACTTCCACGTCTGTGAATAAAGCATTACAGTATGCAGTGTTGGACCTAACATAATGCTCACGGTAAAACAACACCACGACCATACATGGACAATACAAATACAAGGAATGGATTTTTATTTATTTTTAAATATGAAAATTATTCTCGTTTTTACACATACAGCACAGCTCACAACTTAGTATAAAGTAAAACTCAGTTAGTTTCCAGTGTCAGAAAAAAAAAACGTTATTAAAGACATATGGTGTGTCAAGTCCTCAAAAGGAAGGGGGCGGGGGGTGGGGTGTGTTCTTCAAGAGGAATATAAACTACTGTAGAAAGCAATCACTGGTTATATAGGAATATAACGTAGAAGATTATTGATCAGGCAGGTCAATCACCAGACGTGAACACGTGTGCGTTTGACTTCCTGAAGTCGAGATCCGAACGCGAATAAGCCTGAAACGAGCAGGAACTGAAAGTAGAACTGCTTTAGGCCTGGTGTTGCAAGTTCAGGGAAAATACCTGCATCTGGTAATGTTCAGAACTTTAGCTAAGCATTAATACTGACATCGTCCTTCGGTATTATTATAATTATTATTATTTTAATCTTAATGCGCTGTAATGCAAACTTTGTGCAACAGTACTGATCTATATACAGTCTTTATGTGTGTGTTTCGCTGAATGTTATCGGGTGTGTTTATATGAGGAGGCTTGTGTAATCACGGAAAGTTGGTTTACCCCTGGAGGATTTCCTGCAAAGTCCGGTGTAGGACAGTCCGGCACCATGCCCCAGCTCTCAAACCGACTGCTACAGTTTATCGGGTTATGCTTCTTTAGATTGTCAAAGGTCTGGCCTCGTACAATACGACTGACAAGTGACAACACACACACACACACACACACACACACACACACATACAGAGGAAGGTTACGTGTTTACCAAATCACTGTGTTGCAAATATCAGTGTGATACAAGAATACAGTTGCTTCATTCCTTTGTTGCTCAACACATGGCTCTGTAGACTTTAACCACTTAACCTCTAGGCTTTTTATTCAGTTATGTCTGTTAACACATATTGTTCAAGTAAGTGCGGTTAAATGAATAAGAAGGAGAATAAAACCCGTAGTGAGAAGAATAAGAAATGTAAGTCTGGAGCTGCTGATTGCTCGGGAGAGTTTAAGGAGTTAAAACATTACGTTTGGTTCAAAATGTCCGACTGTAAAAAAAAATTTGACTCAGAGTACAGCAAAACTAATTTTTATACATGACATGCAACGTTTTATGCGTTTGCTTCACTTTCTCCTACAAATATGCCAATATAAAAATAAATAAATAAATAAATGAAAGGTACATTTGTATGTACTAGGAATTAGGTTTGGTATAACACAGATACAAATAATAATACAAAATACACTATATATATATATTGTGTATAAAGTAAGTAAAAATGTATTGTTTTATTCCCTGATACACGACTTTAAAGCTATTGTTGCAGAATCTTCCATTATTATTAGAAATTAGTGGGTTTATTGAGTCAGAATGCAACGATTTCTCATTAATGCAATTATCCTGAGCTGCTGTGAGTTGCTCTGACAATCCCATAATAGGAACTCATAATTACTGCAGCTCTGTGTCAGGGGTGTTGGATTTGGTGAGAAATGACATCACATGTCAGCTCGGATGCATCAAATCATCACGGCCCGATTTTAGGCGTAAAAGAAGTCTGACTACTTGGTGACAGGCAACCGATCAGGAGACAGACTGTGAGAACGTCCAATATAATCAATAAGAGGAAACGAATTCAGGCGTGATTAATGTTTTTAGGTTGTTTTTTTTTTTTTTTTCGTGTTGACATTTATTTGTTTTCGAATTTGGAAAGCCAGTGAAATCGTGGAATTTGTATTGTTCCCCAGATGCGAAGGAGTTAGAAATAATGCACACAGCTTTAGAGAAATTCACTACGTTCACGGAAAATCGCTCTGGTAAAACATCGTGATTACACCAGTAAAACAGAAGAAACTATAACGGTGCTAAATTCTGAAACGTTTCAAGTATAATTAGCTTCTTACCCAACCCCGTGCAGCACCAGTCCGATGAAGAAGATGATAAAGAGGTGATGCGTGAACCAGAACACTTCAAAATAGGACCTGCGAATGACTTCCATGGAGGAGGTGATGATGAGGATGAGGGAGAGGGTGATGACCACACCTGTCAGTCCTGCGATCGTGGTGAACATCACAATGGTCTGGCTCTGTGGCACGGCAAAGAGAATGGAAAAAGACACATGATTATCAAAACTAAGATTACATTATTTACCTGAAACTCTGTGAGAGTTAACCGCATGTCCATTTTGTAGGACATATATTCTGCATTGTAGGGGTAATGCGTAGTCGGGAATCAGCTTTGGTTAAAATAAATAAATAAATAAATAAATAACCTTGCTGGTTAATCTTATTCCAAATGTAAAAGTACTTCTTTAGTATTAAAGCTGCGATATTTAAAGGTGTTTCTATTCCTGTAATAATCATAAAATTTCAGAGACACCTTAGAAAAATGGATTTGCAATATAATAATAATAATAATAATAATAATAATAATAATAATAATAATAATTCCTTCAAAATATTATCTCTGGACCCCTTCAGGCCAATATAAGGTCATAAGGCCAACGTGTACTTTTTTAACACATATGGTCACAGTGAAACAAGACAGCATGACTGAGTGTGTGTGTGTGTGTGTGTGTGTGTGTTTATGAGAGCAGGACCTGAACCCTTGCTTCATCATTGTGACCAGTTCTAACAGCAGTTTCCCTGACCCCAAAGAGGAAATTTCACCCACAGTGTGACCACGTGAAAGACAACCAAACCATCCCGCTACACACACTCACGTAATCAACCCTGACTTCCAAACACTCATATAGCACGAGATGAACCAAAAGGGCACGTATCAAATACTTTAGAATTCAAGTAAATACTTAAAAGATTCGACTTTTCCCTCAGGATGTTGTCAGTAATGTAATTTGTATTGTATTATATTAGATACACAGTTTACTCTACATTCTTAGCCTGTACTATAAGTGTTCCCACATCTACAAGAATTTCTCTTTACGATCGCATATGGCATTTACAGAATTTTCTGTATATCTGCATAGATCTGACCTAAAACATCACCAACTCATCAAAAGTCCTAAAAGTATACAAACTAGAACTTAATTAAACAAACGACATGAAAATATTATACTCTGTCATTTATTTATTGAGGAAAATGATCCAGTTTTACATATCTGTGATGGGTAAAAGTATGTGCACCTCTAGGATTAGCAGTTCCTTTGAAGGAGAAATTAGAGTCAGGTGTTTTCAATCAATGGGATGATGATCAGGTTACAACGGCAAAGTCACTGCTCTTCAAAAATAACATCGATGCTCATCTGCAGTTGGCTAAGGATCACATGGACAAGCCAGAAGGCTATTGGAAAAGGTTTTGAAGACAGATGAGTGCAAAATAGAACTTCTTGGTTCAAATTTGGAAGTGTTATGTTTGGAGAAAGGAAAACACTGCATTCCAGCATAAGAACCGTATCCCATCTGTGAAACATGGTGGTGGTAGTATCAGGGTTTGGACCCGTTTTGCTGCATCTGGACCAGGACGACTCGCCATCACTGATGGAACAATGAGTTCTGAATGATACCAGCGAACTCTAAAGGAAAATATCAGGACATCTGTCCATGAACTGAATCTGAAGAGAAAGTGGGTCATGCAGCAAGACAACGATCCTAAACACACGAGTCGTTCTACCAGAGAACGCTTAAAGAAGAATAAATTAATGTTTTGGAACGGCCGAGTCAACGTCCTGACCTTAATCCAGTAGAAATGTTGTGGAAGAACCTGAAGCGAGCAGTTCATGTGAGGAAACCCACCAACATCCCAGAGCTGAAGCTGTTCTGTACTGAGGAACGGGATAAAACTCCTCCGAGCCGACGTGCAGGACTGATCAACACTTACCCCACACGTTTATCTGCAGTTATTAATGCACGAGGGGGTCACACCACATACTGACAGCACAGGTGCACATACTTTTACCACTCACACTGTAGGTATGTAATATTGGATCATTTCCCTCAATAAATAAATGACCAAGTATAATATATATATATATTTTTATCTGATATGTTTAATTGGGATCTCTTTGCCTAACTTTAAGACTTTTAGGATGCTTTAGGTCATATTTATGCAAATTCTAAAGCTTTCACAGACTTTCACCACTGTACATGTGGGTCACATAAGGGACAGAACTCAGTCATATATATTCCATGTAAGATGTGTGTGTGTGTGTGTGTGTGTGTGTGTGTGTGTGTGTGTGTGTGTGTGTGTGTGTCTATAGTGTTATACCCACTGTCTCAGGGGACCGGATCGGGTTGAGGTAAGACTCATTGTCCTTGTTGCCAATCAAAGACAGAATGTGGGGCAGTGATTTGTTGTTGTCCTCCCGCTGAGCTGACTCAAAGCGCTCGAAATTAAACAGATGAGCGATGGTGTGCACCGCTGAGAGAAACACGAGAGAGACGGTCATAGAGCTGCCAACTCTTTAAGAAAGCAGTTCAGGGTTTAGCTCTGATGTAGGATATAAGCAGATTTAGGTCTGAATGGTACCTGTGTGGAAGGCAATCATGTAGGCCACCAGTTTGTGGAACGTGATGTTTTTGTCTAGTTGACGGGCGGCCGTACGGCTACAGCACTACCCAAACATCCAAACATACAGTGTTACAGTGTTACAGTGTTACAGTGCTACAGTGTTACAGTGCTACAGTGTTACAGTGTTACAGTGCTACCATGTTACAGTGTTACAGTGTTACAGTTTTCCTTTTTGTATTTGTACTACTCATGATTCATTCATTGTGACTGAGTTTCAGTCCTGAGGCTCTGTCTGACCTGTATGGAGCCCCGGAGGAAGGACAGAAGGTTGCGGCAGACCGGCAGGAGGATCAACATGCAGTTAAAGTTCAGACATGCAGCTGGAGCTCTCGCCCAGGGCAGAGCATGCTACAGAGACCCACATGGGAAATGAGAATGAGAAAGCCGTGTTGTAAAATTCAGTACGTCTAAAGAAATAGTAACTGAAATAGAGAAGTGATACATCTCGCTATATCTACGTTAAGCTGTACCACATGCTTCACGGCATATTCTGCGTTCTGTACCGCATGAAAAAAAAACAAACCCCACAACTGATGCCATTTTTATCTTACAGTAAGGTCTGATATTATGAATTAAAAAGCACAGTAATATCCTGATGCATTCTGGGATGTGTTCTACATTCCCAGCTAATTAGTTTTTCTTGAAGAACTGTGGAATTAAACTGAGAACATTTTGTGAGCTGAAGTATATATATATGTAGACTATAATAGTGGCTTTCCAATACTTTATTTGTAATTAGTGTGTACTTCCCTTAGCAGGGTTGCCAGGTCCAAGTATTTGGGCTACTTGTTGCCAAAGGTTTTTTTTTTTTTTTTGTCTGTTGGTTAAGGTTGGGGGTTTTGCATACACTGGATTAATAATATCAGCGTTTTAAAAGCCAAATAAGTAAGCTGGTAGTTCTTTTACGCAAACAGTAAATATTTGGCAAGGGTAGTAATGAGTTTGTCCTTTCTGAATAAATTCAAACTTATTAAACTGATAAATTTGAATTTACGAGTTTAACTGACACATTCCTATTAAGAGGCATGCTAATCATTTCATTTTTTTCAGTCTACATATAATTAAAAAATGGGAATATTATCAGGATTACGATTTTTTTTTTTTCATTTCATCCTGGTGCATACGCGAATGAATTTTGGTAGAAATGAAGACAAAATTTCCCTGAAATGCTTTTGTTAGAGTGACCATACGTCCGCTTTTTCCCCAGACACGTCCTCTTTTTCAGACCTGAAAAAAGCGCCGGGATTTCTAAATTTGAGAACATTTCATTTAGTTTCATTTGTGCACGTAGTTGCATCGCTTTAACCCCTCTCTGTAATTCCCGCCTTCTCCCACACTGATTGGTGGTTGATCTAACCACCAACTGATTGATCTAAAAGACTTGCAGCAACTACTGACCAAATTCCTGCCTCTCAACCGTTATCCTCCTCTCAGTGAACGCGTGGATGTGAAGCGCTGGTGTGTACGGTGTTAAACAGTTGCTTGACAACAGCAGCCAATGACAGCCGTCCTGAGTCGAAACGACGCGTCGACGCCCATGTCTATACACGATCATTTTTAATTTCATCTTATCGCACTGTTTCGTATTACACGGCCATTCAAATGTGTCCATGATGGCAGAAGGTTCACTCATGGCATCTGATATTTTATTTCATTCCATGGACATTGAAAAGAATGTAGAATTTATTTATTTATTTATTCATTTAAAACAAATCCAAACATTGAACATGTTTTTAAGCTCTAAAATAAGCTCTAAATACAAGTTTTTGTATTGCTTTTGTATTGTATTTGTCATTGCTTTCACGTCGTCAGCCTCGGATTACGTTACTGATTATTATCTCCTATGAAGTCATTTGTAACTGTGACGGAATACATTTTTAAAGTAACCCTCCCGACCCTGTCACTTCCTGAATATTTAGGCATTCCGTTAACATCTCTGCTCAGTGAGTGGATATTGTACTGTTCACACTTTAAGCACGAGTTCTCCGCCTTACCCCGAGGATTTCCCTGCTGTAGTAGAAACGATCCACCAGAAACACCATGTAGAAATGGACAAAGAGGTAAGCATTGATTCCAAGCCATACCAGCTAAAGAGAAAACAGCATTACAACACGTTTACAACTCTGAGAGTTCAATAAAACAGAAATTAAATATTAAAACATACGGTAACATACAATAATAACTATATAACTGTAATATATCTAGTATATAACTATATAAATAACAGGAGTCATATTCAGAAACAAAAGACTCACAATAACAAAGATGGATAGTCCTTCATTTGCTGCAAAGTTGCCCATGCTGAAAGAACAAATGAATCTGTGTGTGTGTGTGTGTGTGTGTGTGTGTGTGTGTGTGCCTGCAGATATAAAAAAGACAGAGTGAGGTACAGAAGTGAAAGGCGTTTGGTATTTAAGGCAGTGAGTCATGGAGGAAGTTGAACAGGCCTGACAATATCAGCCCAACAGAACAGATGAAGCACAGTTCCTCAATCTAAAGTGTGTGTGTGTGTGTGTGTGTGTGTCATCTGATGTGTATCAGTGTAACACTTGAGAATAATTAAGAGATAGAAACAGATAAAAAAAAAAACTGCAGTTGTTCTTCATTGTTAATCATTTGTACAAAATATCTAATAATAACCCAAATAATGGCTTCACAGAGACACCTACACTCTGTGTTTCTATGGAGACAAAGACACACAAAGTTCTCTGGTCTTTACATTTTTTTTATTCTTGTTATTGTCTCAGACTCCACGTACAGAAGAAAGCTGTAACAAGCAGTCGCTCGTAGATCACATTTTAAAACGACTTTGCCCAGCTGAAAAGTTACCTTCATTTACCCAAACACCAGAGGGCGCCAAAAGCTTAAATACAATCATCCTGCCTGCGTAAAGCCATTTAATTTTCCTCTACAGTGTGCAAACGTGGTCCCTTTCCATTTGTAAAGCAAGAGAACCGCAAAATATACGTGCGGATAATTAAACAGTTAAATAACGGAGTAAATCATACATTAAAAAAAAAAAGAAAAAGAAAAAAGAAATAGAACACACAGACCTCTTAAAGTATCTTCCCAAAATCTTCCCTTTATAATTCAAACCTGTACGATAGAAACACACCATCACAGACGTCATACACTATCCTTCTGAAAGACGGATGCTGGTAAATGATCAATAAACATAATAAGACGAGATAATCGAGGTATAAACCTGAGAAGCTTGTAAATAAAACAGAAACTCTTCAGAACACAGGGGATGAACCAATTATCAAGGACACCAAACGGCATTTCGATATGATTATAGCTTAACTAACGCCAGTGTAAGCATTTCCATTGGTGTACGCATGAATCATTTGTTTTACATACATGTGAAATCACAGTTAAAACCGTAAATGCATGTACAGTTAAAGCCAAGAAAAAGGAAACGTGGAACGCTGACTATCTGGAAATAATGTATCAGTTAAGGTGATAAAATGGTATTAATATGTGGCAGTGATGAGTGCGTGACCCTTAACTGCTTGGACTGTATCTACTGTAATTGTAAGTTGCTTGTCAAAGGAATAAATGCGCGTGGAATGTAAAGGTTGCGTTCAGGAGTCTTTTATACGTATACGCTTATATTCTATTTTTTGTTAACGTTAAACAGCAAATGCATTCAGTAATAGAACTGAAATAACCCAAGCCTCAACCATGCGGACTGGCTTGTCTTAAACAAATAAAGACTTTTCACACAATCCACATAACATACATGAAGTTATCAGTGGCTAATCAAGATTCTGGTCCATAAAGGGCACTTAAAAAAAAAAAAAATCCATCTCAGGAAAGTGTCACGATTGGCTCGTCACAGTTTGACAGCTCCATTTGTCCTCAGTTTGTGCCTGTTTCACAGTAATTCTCAGCTAAAGCATCTCAGCTGAATCCAAGTGATTTGCCACCTACGCCATTTTTCCATCTATACTGTGGCTCTTTAGCGCTTCACTAGGGACTCAGCACAGACACTGGTTGATGTCTCCGTTAGTGGTGGAAATTGGTTCATGGTCCACGGCTTGCTCGGGGTTCTCGAATGACTCTTTTCTCTGTGTGCATCCAGGTTGGGAACATGACACAGACGGCATCCTTAGTGAGCCACAGCACTCCCATAGTCCTTGCACTGGGCTGGAGGAGAACAGGTGCCTGCAGGGGTGGCAGCACTGGTAGAAGAGGAGCATGAAGAACACAGCAAGGGCGTAGCTAAGCAGCAGCAGCAGCTCCAGCACTGGTGCGTCTACTTGTCGATAAAATTCGGTGCGATGGGTGAACCAGAGAGATGTGAGTGCTATGTTCTCGACGAAGCGTATACAATAGTAAGCGGTTGCTCGCCTCCAGCCGTAATTTTTGTCAATCAGATCAGGGTCGTCAAGCTTGAGCTGCACGGCCGACCAGCAGAAAACGTTGATGCCGGCGTACAGAAAAGTGAGCATGGCGAGCGCGGTGGCCGTGCCCACGCGTGTCAGTGTCTTCTCGATGCTCTCGGGGAACGGTGAGCCGCTGCGCCAGAATTCCACCCATGGCTGCAGGAAGAAGGCGAAGAAGCTGAGCAGGACTACCGGCAGCAGCCAGGCCTTCAGCACGGAGCCGAAAAGCACAAGCACAGCGACACGTGTTGCGATCTCGAAGCTACGCCACAGCAGCACGCACACGTACGCCGCAGGATGCACTGACACTGCGTAGTCGTCGTAACGGATCTTGATGGCCAGGATGTTGCAGCGAAGCGCACCGTACACGATAGAGAGCAGAGAGATGACCATCAGGGTGCCTGAGAAAGAGAAAAAGAGAGCGTTAGAGAGATGCAGATATTTGGGAAGACAGGGAAGTGTACTCTGTGATGGACTGGCACCCTGTCCAGGGTGTACCCCGCCTTGTGCCCGATGCTCCCTGGGATAGGCTCCAGGTTCCCCGTGACCCTGAAAAGGAGTAAGCGGTAGAAGATGGATGGATGGATGGAAGTGTACTGTATATCATGAGGCAGAAAGAACGAAAGAGTTGGTGGAATGAAAAGGAATTTGAATAAATATGAATAAATCTGGGAAATATCTCTACTCTGTTTCCTCATCCAGCTCCAGGTGTAAGTTTTTCGCTAATCGTTCCTCACGACTTCTCTGAGTTTTCCCTGAGGAGATGTTTATTGAACATTTACGGAAGGAGTCTCCCGCGTCAGTGCTTTGTAACACTCGGGTTTTCTGCCATGGAAAAGTCTTTGGGAGGCTGGTGAGGGGATGACATTCCACTATATGAGATGTGAAGAATGTATGAAATATATATTTCATTTAAAAAAAATTATATATATATATATATATATATATATATATATATATATATATATATATAAAAATGTTATGTAATAATTTGAATAATTCCTGTGGAATAAGAAAAAAAAGATAAAACACTTAAGCGTAAGATGTTAGAAAATAATCACCCAGTGGGTGACACTGCATAGTTGATTATCTTCCTATAACAGCACACGGGTTTGTTGTTTATTTATATACATGAGAGACGGGAAAACGTCTCATGCATGCATTTGTTGAATCGTTTAAGGAATTATAGTCACGCCCCTTGTTTTTCCGAGGTCCCCAGTGACTGGTACTAACTCTAGTCAGGTCTCTAGTCTTTCCTAGTTTTAATCTCAGTTCAATAACTGATATACTTGACATGGACTTTAACTATGATTTGTCTACCATATCTTAAACATCAGCTCTGAAATGACATCCACCTGCTTGTAGCGCTCATGTAATGCAATCCACCAAGAGCAAGTGGAAACACAGTGCCATGCTGAGATCATTAGTTAGATGCAGTGGCAGCTTCAGTTATTTGCCACATTTAGGCCTGTGCTAGTAATCAATACATCATGCTCTCCTGCTGCCTCTGCTGCTTCTTAATATATGTCTTATTCCGCTACATTAATCCCTCATGACTTACCGCTTTTGCTGAGTTAGGATGAGGTTCCTTGGGGCTGGCAATGAATTTCTCTGCCAGTGCAACCTATATATTACGCATATGGTTACAACACCATCTCCTGACTTTACCACCTATCAACAGGGTAGTGGAGCAGCACGTCCTCAGACCCCTTAGCCTGCTGTCCAGGCTTGAGCCAACAGGGGAAGCCACTGAAGCTCCCCCAATCCGCAGCTGGAGTCTCTGCCAACCTCCAAGTCCAAAATCCCTCGTATCCTTCCTGAAGTCCCTCAACAGTGTCCCTCTGAGGAACACTCTCCTCTGTACTAATCAAAGAGCCTGATTTCAGTACAGAATCCTGGGAATACCTTCAAATTCACTACAGAGGTCAAACCCCTGTTATAAAGGATATCATTCCCTGTCCCTAATTCTGGTCAGTCCCAAGCACTGCTGACTCTCTATTTCTGTTCCAGTTTCTTAACTAGTCACAGTTCTTGATCTAGTTCCTGCTCCTTCCTCAGTACCTGATGTGCACTATATAATTTCCTGCTGCATTAGTCCTGGAATCGCTCAACCACACAACCAGATCCGCAACAACCCCGCAAACATATGGCCTTCGGTGAATTCCTCTCCACATCACTAATCCTTACCTACTGCATTATTGGCCAAGAGTTCCCAAATGATATGCCACATGCAGTGATCCTCCATCTGGAGGAAGGTTTATATTCCTGCATGCTCATTTGAGGCCCTGTTACATAGCGCTGGGTCAGCAAATCACCGCTCGGCAGAAAATACAACAAACTGTGTAGGTACTGGTATGAAATAGAGTATGAGGTGCAAACATTTGCTATACACATGATCTTAAGGAACTGAATATTGCTTTCTTTTCATTGTAACAGAGTAAATTTGACAATAATATTTCAAGAAGTGGTACAAGATGCACATTCTGGGCTAGTCTTTAGAGCTAGTATTCTGATTAGGTGTAAATAATTCTGTTTCGGTTCTATCACTGATACTATTGTAAAACAGTGCGACCATACATCCATTTTCTCTACCGCTTATCCTACAGGGTCGCGGGGAACCTGGAGCGTATCCCAGGGACAAGGTGGCGTACACCCTGGCGGGGTGCCAATCCATCACACACACATTCATACATTACGGACACTCTGGACACGCCAATCTCATGCCAATACATTCTATAAATGTGCTAATACTACATGCTCAAATAGGGTTTCTACATGATATACAGTTTCTACATGAAGTCTGTTGTGTTGAACTTCTCCACTGTTCACTGATGAATAACGCTATAATAACGATTGTAGTCCTAGCCATCATAGCATAACTGTTCACATGAATTGAGGTCCAAAGCATCTTTATGCTTTTTAAGTGGTACCGTCCTGCTATTAATGTAAACAAACATTACAATATACATCCATCCATCTTCTATACCGCTCATCCTTTTCAGGGACACGGGGGAACCTGGAGCCTATCCCAGGGAGCATCGGGTACAAGGCGGGGTACACCCTGGACAGGGTGCCAATACATTACAATATGTGGGTTATAAATAACAAGGACAGTAAGCTCCTGCCAACCCTGTTTCCAGTTCCCAGCGTGTAGTGTACTATGCAATTAATGGTGCCTCGGCTCTAGCGTGCTCTCTCCGAGAATAGAGCGCGATTTTAATAGAATCTGTAAGAAGCTCAGGCTCAATTACAACATACAAAGTGAGATTAAGTGCCCACATGACAGCGTTTATAACAAGCAGCTGAAGCAGGAACGATATATTTACCATTTGTTCTTTTAGTTTATTATCTCAGTTTTGATTCGCATCGTTTGATTTTCTCGTTCTGTAAACAGTATCCAAGTAGTGCTTTTTCTCTTTTACGGTCTCGTTGTTGCTCCAGACTATTGCTTATGCTGTCCTTATGTCATGTTATCTTTGTGTCTATGCACTGCCTCGTGTGTGTGTGTGTGTGTGTGTGTGTTTTAGTTCATAATTCTACCGTTATTCCTTTCTGAAGCTGCTTTGAGATTTTTAACTGGTGAAATGTGCTATATAAATAAATTACGTGTCAGCACCACCCGCATGCATGCTTTTGGCTTTTCATTCATTTGAGTTGCTGGATATAAGCAGCACTTATCTCATTTATAAACAGAAGGAAACTGCCGCAACAACACTGGCTCCTTTGACCTTTATCTACATACACGTATCCTTCAAATTCCAGCGTGCATCCTCGAGATAAAGCTCAAGGAAGCGGTTCGCTTGTTGTGGCGTGAAGTGTTTCACTGCCATGTGGCAAAGCCGTAGAACGTAGCATTGACGTGGAGTTTGACACGAAAAGCAATCAGTAAACATGCGCTGCGTGTGCGTTTAGAGACCGGACTCTGAAATGATTCATTGACACTATCGAGCAACACTCGGACGATGATCTCGGCTGTGGGTTGTGTCGGTACGTTTTGCACTAGCTTAGAAAAACGCACCAGCAATATATTATAAAAAACCTGTTTTTTAATACACTCATGTCTCTAACATTTAATGCAACAAAAGAACCAACCGGTCGTAGTTCAGCAACTCAAGCTGTCCATCATGGCTTCTGTAGCAGGTCCTCTGTACATTCTGAACAATATCGACCAGACAGGAAAGTAAGGTTTGTTTAAGGTTTGAGATTTTAGAACAGGTATTCCTTCCTGCAACAATGTGTGTTCACAAATAATACCAGAAAAGGTGTGCCTTTCCTGAATCAGTTCAGGAACACACACACACACACGCACACACACACACACGCAAGTAAGACCCGGATAACCTGAAGAGACAGGATCCTAAATCAACACATCCAGTTATGAAAGAAAGTTCAAGAAGAGTGCGTGTATGTAACGCTGTAGCATAACACGTAGCATTAAAGAAATCATTTGAGTGCTGGGGCTGTCGATGAGCACATTCTCCACGAGAGTAATAACAATACAATCGGATTATAAATACCATCCAGCTCCAGCATTTCCAGCATGTGTATGTCTATGACCTTTCCCTCACCTCTCCCAATGGAAACATCTCTCTGCAGCACGCAGATGTAGAGCTGCAGTGTGAGCTGAGGGGCGGAGCCCAGAAAGGCCTGAATGACGGAGGTCCGTGCGAAGGCTGCTCGGTGAGCGACCAACTTGCCCTCGGCCTGCCCGACTTCATGTTCCACCTCCTCAGCCCGGCCACACTGAGGCATTTGTTTCTTCCTAGTGATGGTGACATACGGCTCCTCCATCTTTCCCGAGCTTCCATAGATACAAAAGGCATCCAAACACCTGAAAAGCAGCAGGATTAGGGTTAGGGATTAGGTATCACATGATCTACATTTTCATCAAACCATTCAGCCCAGGTTTCAATGGTTTTTTTTTGGGTGTTGCATAACCACGTACTCTGTTTTGCTGATCAACACTTAACTAGAAAGTTACTTCATTCGGTATATCATTAGGTACACCCTCAAATGTCATATCTTTCTGTTCATGTAAAAGCATAGATGAATAGACAACTTACAGAAATACAGTCTGTGTAAATATACAGTTATTTTTCTGATCTACAATGATGTCTTGTCAGGACGTACGCTACATGCCAATATCGGATAGATTACTTTTGATACTAGCATGTCTAGGTAAAATAAACCCGTCAAACATTGGCTAACATTCAGATGTACTAGTTATGACACTGCTATTAAGACTATTTCCGACTAGCTACATGAAATATGCAGGTCTACTGAAAATAAAAAGGTTCGAATTTAACAACCTGCACAGAATACCTTTGTATCACGCATTTCACACGGTAAATGTTTTTACGGGTCTCCGTGAAATCCTGTACGGACTGACGGACTAGCTAACATACCGAGCGATACGTAAGATATTCCGTATGTGTTGTCGGCTCTGTTCGGTAGGTAAAATTTATCCTCTGTGAGGAGTTTAGGGAAAATAAAGATCAGCTCTGAGACAGGAAGTTAGCTCGACATTCACCACACTTGTAAGCGTACTCCTCTGTCACATATTATATCGCCGATTATATGATCCAACCTGTGCGTGACACAAAGCTATGCTAGAATTAGCCTAGATTTCCCAGCGAGCACAAAATCTCCATATCTTTTCACTTTATAGGGATATATTTGCGCTCGCTGGGATACTGCGACACCACAATAGAACAGAGGAAGTGAAAAGCTTCAAACGTGCTCCGGTAATAGTCTTCGAAGCTGATCGATTAACCCCAGAGACGTGAGAAGGCAAGATTTACTGCCTTCTTCGTAGTGTGGAATTGCTGTGCAACAATTCCATTTCACTCCGAGGCGAAAACTATCCGGATGCCTTTTCAGAACTCATGAGATCTGTTATCTCGATTGAAAACGGCACCATCCCGAGGGACAGAAGACACACAGCAGTGCGCTCACATCCTGTTCATTTCCTTCTATAGTAAGAGACACGACCACAAATACACTGTCCTCGAACGATCGTTTTTATTTAAGGGCACGCTCTCTAGCAGACTAACACACTCGTCATCATACATCCTTATGCAGTGTGTTTTAAGCACAGCACATCGCATTAAATTGTGCTATTAGCAATCAATCCAGTGCTTCATTAGCACAGAGACTAGATAAATTCTGCCTGGGGGAGCGCACTTGAAAGCTCCACTGGACCGTTTCCCTGTCTAACATTTCAAATGCAAAGGGCTGCTCTTCCACTGCACAGTACAGACATGAAAACATTTGTTTTTTAAACTGACATTTTAGCCTTCGTAGTATTTTGATCACAGCATTGTGCTAAAAAAAAACCCCTACATAATGGCCTCTAAAACACCGATTAGGGGACGGTATCTGAATGATCTCTACAAGTCATTGTGAGAAAGGCTATTACAATGAACGTATTAATTATTGATGAGCTGCAGACAGCCCTGAAACACCAACCCGCGCTATCTGATTAGGACAGCACAGGCCACACGGCTGAACCCTACTGGAACAGAAGGCAATGTCAATGTATCAATTATACACACTCGATATGAGGCGGAGGAACAGCTGGACAGCTGCTGCAATATTGACTGCTTTACAGCATCCCAGTGACACACTGACACACTAGTCCTGATGTCATCAGGACACACACTTCTATTCAGTTCAGCCCTAATGAAACCCTTAACGAGACGGCATACACGGAATGAACCCTTCTGTTTGTTCTTATATACACAGTCCCCTCCAAAACTATTGGAACGGCAAGGCCGATTCGTTGTTTGCGCTATACACCGAAGACATTTTGAGAGGGGTTGAGATCAAAAGATGGATCTGAGACGAGGGAATTCGTAAACTCTCTTCTCATATTCATCGTTTTTTTTTTTTTTTTTATCTCAAACCCCAAATGTCTTCAGTCTACAGAAACAAAAACAAAATAAATAAATTGAATTTGAATGGCTTGCCATTCCAATCATTTCAGACTGGACTGTATCCAAACTATAATTTTTAAATCAGAAGAATGGGTTCTTTACAGTGACATAAAACAGAGTGTGGTATTATATAGCCTACTTTAAATTGTTATTGTCCAATAAAGAAGAGGAAAAACCCGTCTCCTGGCTGCGATCAGCATGAATAAGGAAAATAAACCAAATCTGCTTCATTATGTAAGTGTGCTCATGAGCTACATCTAATATCTGATTAATAACTCTGCAGCTATCTATAATGCGCAATATGTCTGACAGTTATCCTGCTTATTTATTATTTATTCAGCCTGATATGTTAATAAAACATTTCCTACAGTTATTGTGTAAGCCTCGCTACAGCTGGACAGCAGGAGCAGCAGACACCTCCGGGATGAATGTGTGCAGAAGGTAAGAGGTCCAGTTACCTGATGACAGGTCCAAGCTGAAGAAGATGCAGCAGAAGGATGAGCGGCCTGTCTCTGCTCAGGTCTCGGTGGATGAAGATTAGGGTGAGCTGCACCAGCACGCACGGCACCAGCGTGAAGAGCAGCGTGAAGCCCTGCCAGATCCGATCTCCTGCCGAGCGGTACGTGGAGCTCAGGTACAGCGCTGCCGTGGTTTCGGCCGTAAACAGAGACACCGACACCAGGACGGAGCTGGGCAGTCTCATCCTCTCACCCCTCACTCCGCCATCCTGATCCGCTCCTCTGCGCTGACACACACACACACACACATACACACACACACACACACACACATATACACACACACACACACACACAGAGACAGAGTGGGGTCTGGGTTGCCATGTTGTATTGTGTTTACTATTCCAATCCTCCCCCCACATGCTTATCTCACACATGCATATACAAACAGATGATATAGTCTATAAAATATTACATCTTCTCGCGACAGCAATTTCCCAGTCCTGTGTTCTAAACTCTTTAAACGCAGACTTCATACACACACAGAGAGAAGTAGCCTTTTGGTACTCACAGTATAGACTACCCAAATTATATCGTTCTCTCCTGTTCATTAGGTTCTCCCCATATTTAATATAAACCCCAAACTAAATAATATAGCTTAAGTGGAAGGTAAAATGATCAATCTGGCAACACTAATCAGGCTGAACTGAGCGCAGTTTGCTCCGTCAATAAAAACTGTGTTTTTCATTTCGGTGTTCTTAAGACTGATTCAAAAGCATTAAAAAATACATTCAAGCGTCTGGAAGATGATCTGGCAACACAGAGGTCCACGCTCATGCAGCCTTCGGTCATGTCAGCTTTCTTCCTACAGGGGGCGACATAAGAACAGGTCAGTTGTTTACTTCCACTAAGCAGCGCGCACTTGACTTCTGTTTTTCGGTTAGACCGCTCGTTTAATAGTGAAGATATTTCCAGTCATTATTTGGCGTCATGGCTCTTTAAATCAATAAACAAATATCATGCTAAAGGAGTAGATGCGATCTAATCTGGCCGAACATATCTCCGTGCCATGCTCACGGCAATGTGCACTCTTAAATGGACAAAAATGCAAAGCACTGCTTAAGCACATTTTTCTGAATCTTAAGATCCTTGTGCCATACTCGCTATAGAATAGATGTACTGTTCAAGTCTTACTGACTTTGGGCAGCTGAGACAGAAAATGACCGACCTTGAATACATCTACACTGCTGAAAAACAAAACAAAAAACAATAACAAACAAACAAACAAACAAACAAACAAAAAACCCCAATAGAAACCATCACAGAAATTCTAATGTTTTCCACTACAAATACCATTACAAACCATCAGCTAACCAAACCACTACCATTACTGGTCCTTAATGGTATCCACTAGCAGGGTTGGGAAGGTTACTTTACAAATGTATTCTGTTACAGTTATTACTTCATAAAAATGTCATCAGCAACGCAATCCACGTATCACAATATGAAAGTAATGTAATCTGATTATTTTTGGATTACTTCACGGTCACATATTTAAATAAAGTCAAGAGAAAAGCAATATGATCTAAAATACTTTTATTTAGAGCTTATTTTAGAGCTTAAAAACATGTTCAATGGGGGGCAATAAAATTGGTTTCACTCTGCCCATGTTTGACATTTTTTCCTACATTCGTTTGCATGTCCTTTGTTACGTAGCTACCTGTCTAGGGTTGGGGGGCCAGTAACAAAGTAAAGACAAAAGCTAACCCTACCTAGCTTCTTCCTCCAAAGTATTTTGGATCTAATGAAAAAAATGATTTCAAATACTTACTCTACATTGTTCGTGTTTACTTATAAGGTGCTTTGGATAAAAGCGTCTGCTAAAGGAATAAATGTAAATGAATAAATGTAAATGTACTGCACCCACTACTGTATTTTCTTCTCAATCACCGCTGATGATGTGTCAGTGAAGTGTCTTAATAAATGATCCCCAGTGGACAGCAAATCTAGGGGGCGTTTCACTCTGTGTTATCACCTGATCACCTGGTGTCACTTGCTATGGGACTCTACACTCAGGGCTAGAAAGAAGTCAGCCCTGGTCTCAACTTGAGACATGTATTTTTTTCTTCCAACCACTGGTGGTGCTGTTGTTCCAAAAAGTAAAAGAAAAAAAAAAACCATTTAAGCAAAAGAAATGATGCAGATGGCAAAAACTGGGCCTTTATGTATGTATGTATTTATTTATTTATTATTTGTTTATTTTTTTAAGTGAGTGAGGGCTAAGCCTTGCTAACTCATTCATCCCAGCCATCCCTTCCCATCTCATGATTAGGTATAAGATACAGAGCATGGGATCAGAATTTGCTTGGGACCGCTTAATATTCACGATTGTTAACAACTGTTAACCTATGCTATCATATTTTACTGAAATTTCATGGCTTCCTTCTGTACATAATAATACATGACTGCATTACATCTTTGAGTGAAATTTCTGTCATGATGCACTAGGTGTCAGTCTTGTTCTGTTTTTTGTTTTTGTTTGTTTGTTTGGTTGGTTTAAGCACGACGTATTTGAAGACGTCCTCTCTAGACTTGGCGTCTGTATGTGTTGGATTAATGATTGGTAATTCAAGGTTTGTTTGTAGTTTGTAAACTCAAGTTATCGGTTAATTCATTGGAGGGCAAGTATAGGCAGGGAAACAGTTAATCTTTATTATTGTTAAGTTGTATTGTAAGTTATGTTGTTAATCAAGGTGAATAGGATAAGGCATTTAAGACTTAATATATCATTCATACAGCACTTCATAACACCGTATGTGATGACGGGGCGTGCTGTTATAGGAAAATAATCAATGATGTGGTAATGTGAAATAACCTGGCGCGAAACTGTTACCACCAAGAAGCTGATTATTTTCCAATAACTGCACATTCTGAAGTGTTCCATTCCTCTCATACCACAATTTGTCACCACTAACAGTTTTTATTTATTAAGGAATATCACATCATGTCTTTTATATGTTTATAGTTACACTGAATGTTGTCGAACATCTGCAAAACAAATTATTATTATTACCATTTTATTTATTTATTTATTTTTAGTTTAACCACGAGCCATGTCCTGTACACTGTGACTGCTTCAGTCCCCTTTGAGAATGTTTGCCCCAGACAGTGTTATATTAGTCAATATAAGTATTTATATAAAAAGACATTACTTTGTATTATATGTTTTTTATATGATTGCACTGCACATACTGGGTTTTGTCCTTCACTCCACCATCCTTCTCTAAACGTACCTAAACCTGTTTCATTTTGTGTGTGATGCCTTTTCAGCAACCTATCTATTATGGAGAGGTCAGCTGAAGTGACGTTTGAATAGATGCTGCCAGCTTCAGCCAGATTGTCTGTCAACAGAGGAAGAAGTATTACAGCATTACAGATTTCTTCCTCTTGCTAACATATGAAAACTGGTTTCTCCCACCAGTGTTGGAAAGCTGTTCAAACTTTTAAACAAATTTAAAAAAAAAGAAAGAACCTCTCTGACCCTCTACTGCCCTTATTGACGTCTCCACACCACTTAGTCTCAACGTCTTGCTCTCATACGTGCAAGATGTTGATCCCGATAGTGCACTGCTCACCTGTAATATAAAGATGAGAGCGTATTTGGTTGCTCTTAAATGCAAGAAATTTCCTTATCAAGAGAATCTCAGCTTTCTTTTTACCGCTTTAAAAGTGCAGCAGTCGATTTCTTACTAATACAAACAACCTGGAAAATATGTAGGACATTATTAAAGAATATATCGTTTAAGCGTTTGCATCAGTGTATATTTCAGTCAAGGAAACCCATTTGGAAGATTGCGTGCGCTGCTTGTCTGTGGTTCATGTATGGGATGTATGTTGGTTCTCCTGTCAAGTATCTTGAGCATAATTCCAGCTAAGAATTGCTCTACATGGGAGGTAATGTTATCTCTCCAATGCCGTGCAACAAACGTTAAGTACTTTCCTAATCTATTTCTAAATAACAAAGTAAATAATACCCTTCATAAACAACGTGCCTCACTGCTTACAAGAGATGCCATGACAATCCTTAGTAATATTAACACTAAATTTAATTTAAAAATTCAGATTCAGCAGGACATGGCTTTGTGCACATGGGTGGGAATGGATGGTGAATTCCTGGAACAAGACAATTCTTTCCAATGTTATACAGTACTTCACCAACTAATTTTGACTAATGCAACTTTATTTATTTATTTTTTTGTGCCATATAAATTATCCTTATATAGTCTATATATTATCATGAGAATATATTTTGATGGTACTATTTTGCATGTAAGGATTTACACAATGACCATTGTTAAATCAGGAGATTTAAATAGTGTTGGTCTGTTCTCTCACGCTCTCTCTCTCTCTCTCTCTCTCACTCTCTCTCTCACTCACTCTCTCTCTCTCTCCCCATGTTTCACCTTCACAGATCACTCGGTGTTAATTGGATGTTCTGATGTTGTGCATGGGGACTGGAGAGGAGACGATTGTGTGTCTTTTAAAGGAAAGAAGGATGTTATGTTGGAAGACGAATGCGGATGTGTGGCGTGTCTGTGATCGATTGAGTAATGAATCTTTTTGGTGCTTGAGTGAACTGGCAGATTGTTTATACTGTACGAGTAACTGAAGTGTTTCCTATTGTTTCCTATTATTGAAGTGTTTGGGTAGGGTATTGGGAAGGTTAGGATAGGATATTGTGTTGTCCCATTCCCCTGTCGTGCCTTATATGTCGTGGTTGACTGTGCACCTTATTTGTATATATTGCAACCTATTGAATCTATTTCTTTTCTTGGTATCACGAAAGCTGTAGCGGTGGGGTGCCATTTATTTCGAGTCAGTCTTTTGTTGTTTGTTTTGAAGAGATTTCGCTTTCTGAGTGATTCTGTCTGTTTTGGGATTATTTCCTTCTTGCCACCATTAAACTGGCAAACAGATCAAAGAGTTGAAGGAAACGTGTGCCGACCTCATTATTATGATCAGTATTATGTTATTATTTTGTACGTTACACCTCGACCCTAGACCGAGGTCGTAACAACCATAATGATGAAAATTCCTGCAAGCATAATAACTTTCAGTTGAAAATGAGAGTAGAATTTCATGAACGAGCCAGTCATTTCAGTAACCATGCCTTAATAGAGACTTTTCTTAGGCTTTTTTTTTCTTTTGCTATTTTCCCCATCTTCCCAGAAATGAATAATTAACTCTGCAGAGTCTTAGTCAGGCTTCAAGCTAGTAAACATACCCTCCCTCTGATTCTCACTCCCTTTCTATTTTTTTCTTTTCAACTGAACTATATGGCATAACCATCTCTCACCAATTAAATACACATCACTGTGTACACTGAACTACACCTGAATTTACAGGGGGTGGACGAAATAAAGGGGCAAGGAAAGAATATATCAATGTCACCCGTGCCTTTAGAACAGCATTAATCATCAGCATTGGCATTATCATCTCGGAATGTTGAGAAATCATCAGGAAAGTGTGTGAGCACGACAGGTTGCACCTGGTCCGGTAAAATTTCCCCATGTTTGTTGCCAGTTATGCAACCATACACAGCAACCACTGAACCCATTGATGTCCATATGATAGTTGCACATACCATTATAAATCACCCATCATAGTTATCAGCTAGAAACAGCATGTTCGTCTCACACCTCCAGGGTCGGGGGTTCGATTCCCGCTGGTGCTCTGTGTGTGTGGAGTTTGCATGCTCTCTTCGCGCTGTACGGGTTTCCTCCAGGTACTCTGGTTTCCCCCTAATTCCAAAGAAACGCATGGTAGGCTGATTGGCGTGTCCAAATTGTCCGCAGTGAATGAATGTGTGTGTGTGATTGTGCCCTGCGATGGATTGGCACCCTGTCCAGGGTGTACCCCGCCTTGTGCCCGATGCTCCCTGGGATAGGCTCCAGGTTCCCCGCGACCCTGTATGATAAGCGGTATAGATAATGGATGGATGGATATTGTAATGTTTGTAACTTTTTCATTGCCCAGTGGTTCAGGTTTTGTGCTGTTTACAGCAAGTTATTGATCTTCGCACATTGTGCTTTGATACAAAAAAAGGTTTTTTGAATGGCAGACAGCTTTGTGAAGTGCTCATTGAATTCTGTTCTCATTTCTGAGGCCTCCATTCCTGTTATTCAGCATCGATGTCCAACCACTGTTCCTCTATGATAACGTTTTTCATGTTTCACATAGCCCGCTCCTGAGATCTATCTGCCTTGAAACATTAAATCATTTTCCAGAGTTTGTGACTGATGCACCTGCAGTTGAGGCACACACACTTTTGCCGCTTTGAAATTCTTACTTGTTGCTCGTCTCATGTTGGTTTAAAATCTCACATATCAAGGTGCTAGCTGTCAATCGTGCGTTTATCGCTGATACATGTACCAATACAGTTGTCTAATACAACTCACGTGTATCTGTGTTTGTAATAGTGATTTAGTGACTACAAAGTCATGGCCCTTTTATCCACCCCCTTTATATGCCGATGCAAGATATGTATACAGCTCCTCACATCCCAGACACCGCAAAAATCCCGCTCTGTGTTCATAGCTACTGAGAATGAAGCACTTTGGCAGGAATAATGAATGACCGTGATAACTATAGTACTGTGCACCCTATATAAAAAAATTAAATTCTACAAACGTCGTTATATTTGATTTTTATTTCATGACTTCTACATTATCGACATTTTTTTTTTTAAAAAAAAAGCAAGAAAGCGGCAAACTACATAAGTGACCACTTTTCAGACAGAAGAACATAGTGAAGGGTTTTGCTGCAAAAATAAGAAGCAAGTGCGACAATAAAAATAAAAAAAGTCTGGACCATCAGGACCGTGTCTGGTTCGGCAAGATCTGCACGCTCATTTCCTTATAAAACCGCACAAACTGTACCTGAGACTACTAATTGTTTTTCGTTGTTGTTTTTTTATTATTATTATTTTTTAAAGCAAAAGGTCATCACACTAAATATAGACTCTGTTTCATTTATTACTGTTTACTGCTCTTTGTAGTATCTGAAGGTATCTTTACTTTTCAGCGTGTGCCTCTTTGCACAGTACTATATATGAGACTGTTCCTGTGTTGTAGTTCAGGGGGAAAGTGTTTGTCTGTTATTATGACTCGGATAAAAACCAGACAAAACCTTCTCAGTAATTAATGCAGGAATCAAGAGAGTCGTATTTGGTACAGTGTTGTGAATGTCAACAAAAAGTAAAAAGATGTATTGCTCTAATCTGCTCGTTTGGTTCATCCATGTAGTCACGTGAGAGTTCCTGAAAGTTTGCCGTATTTAATTACGTGTAGAGTTTAATGATTAGTCTTGGCTAGCTTGACTGGAATTGACTTAAGACTGCTGATGAGTAGCGCATCTAAACCTCCACAAGAATTTCCAACCACACGGTCTAAACAGTTTATTAGCAGAGAAACACATAATGCAGTTTGGCCGTAATCCTGTTTGCCTGATGAGATTAAAATGAGCGAAACACGGTTAGGACTGATCAGTGTGCGTTTCCTCTGCTCTGAGCTACATTTAGGACCCACAGGATGCCTGGATGGGAGTAAATATCTGCTCGGGTGTGTGTGTCAGGGAGCAGTGCCACAGCACTCCTGAGGGATCTGCTGAAGCCTACTTATCAGCTTCAATGCAACTGTTCACAGCTTGAATTTATCTAAGCCAGAAGATTTAAGGACACTCACACAAGCATGAGCATGGACGCCTAGACGACTCTTAGACTAGCAGTGAATGACAACCAGTCCCTCTTTCTAGAGGGAGCCAAAATGAGTAAATGTTGACGGACTCTAATCAAGGAAGTCACCAGAAACGCATAGGTCACTCCGATAGAACTTCATAGGTCCTGTGTAAAAGATGGAAGAACCTGTTATAAGGACAACCCTCTCAACAGCACGGTGGGGTAGTGAAATGGAAGCCACGTCACAGTAAAAGACACATGAATACTTGTTTGCCAAAAGGGTACCTAAAGGACACCCAGGCCATGAAAAATTAGATGACATGGTCTGATGAAACCAATGCCATGTCATTTATGAAAGAGCATGTAATTAATGAAACGCAAAAAAAGACTGTGGAGAAAAGAATGAAAAGCAGTGAGTGAATGAATGTGTGAGTGAGTGAGTGAGTGTGTGTGTGTGTGTGTGTGTGTGTGTGTGTGAGAGAGAGAGAGAGAGAGAGAGAGAGAGAATGACAGAAAGGGGGACAGGAAGCATGTGAGTGGCTTGTGTGAATTACTCAGACTCTAAGCCATTTAATATTTCAAGTCATTCAACACAGCACAAAATGTAATCTCCAGTGACCTTTCTGATGGAAGCATAAGTGGCACTTAATTTGAAGCCAATTTGTCTCCATCAATTTTGTTTACATACGTCTTCTGCAAAAATGATTAGTTGAAATACCTTCTCAGCTCATGACAATACTTCTCTAATGCAGCTTGTCAAAATATCAAAAAAAAAAGCATGTTGATCAGTGCATTTACAAAAAAAAAAGGCAAAAACAAAATGATTAGCACTGACATGGTGTGACGCATATGCGTAGTTATTGATATGGAAAGGTCTCAGGCAGATATATTACCCAGAAAGGTCATGATAGTCTTCTCTAGGTCCGTTGCACCTTTTTTCTCAAATTCCAGAGTATTCAAACCTATCACAGATATGAGCTTAGTAATGGAGGGCCTTGCAAGACCCTCTTACAAATGCCAAAAAATACCCATTAACATATACTGTTTCATGCTTCCATACATCCAGTTCATTATTTGAAAATGTCTTTGCATACACACCTTTGACACTAGAGGGAAGAAAGAAAGCCGGATATTCTGTCCGCTTTTCATGCTCAGTGAATCCGAATTCTTATCTTCCTGTGAGACGATATAATTGCTACCAAAAACGCAGTGCAAAGATTTTCAGACTGTGATTCAGAGAGATGCGGTAGACGTCGGGATGTAGATAGTTTAGAGACGTGGCATTTAACTTGCCTGGCATTTAGGTAAACCAATAAAGCTTTCAGACTGAAGAGACATTTTATTATAAGTTACTGTAAGGGACACAACACGAGACCAAAAGGAGATAGTACACTGCATTCATGGCTACAATTAAGCATCTTTATTTGTCAAAAATGAATGGTTATTCTTTTCATTCAAAGTATACAAATTGTTCTATGTTCCTGTGCTTATACTGTAAGTTCAAAAGTGTCACAAGTGTGAAAAAGACAAAAATCACAGTCTTTCTATTCCACACAGCTCTGCATGCACCCCACGACTAAATCTATACTAATAGCCTGACCGTACAAAAAATAAATAAATAAATAAATCGCACCTCTGGTCTTCCGTGTTCTTTCTTTTCAAGACGCATTCATTGTACTGCTTTAATTTGGGTGGATGTTTTCTCTGTAATAAGAATACACTTCAACTGTCACATTGATCATCAGTGATAAAAACTAACTGTATTTGCTTGTATTGATGAAAAAAAAAAAAAAAACAACATGATTACAGAGATATAAAACTGATGTTTTGTATATATAAAAAAAAGTTATTTGCCATAATAAAGTATAATTCCAGAGAAAAACTACTCAATTACAGTAACAAGAGTATTTTTTATTTATACCTTTATACCCCTGGCCAAAGGTTAAATGTAATTATGGGTAAATGGTACAGTATTATATTGAGCTAACTAAAAATAAACAATGGTTCAGCTTCTCAGTGCCAGTAATATCTCTAGCAAATTAGGAATTCTGTTTTTCATTCTCCTGAAAGTGATTAATGGAAAACCTAGAACTTACATCACACTAAAACATGTAATGGGCTCCTGGTGCTGCGTAACATCTAATTGGAAATGTAATTGGTTTAGGCAACGCAAGGGATCTGCTCTCCTCTACTCCTGGATATCCATCACTGAGTAATCTAAGACAAATATTACCCAGTTATATCTATTCTATAACATTACAAGTTTGTGAAAAAAAATGACAAGTAGATGTATAATAGATGTACTCATATACAAGTATAATCTGTTTACTCTCAACCTTCTGTAACTGTTTAGTTCCTGTGAAGTCTTTTCACGGAATGGAACCTCCTATTTTAAAAGTGTGGTTACAAAACACACAACTGCCATGACGATTAATGTGGTATCAGACAGTGAGCATCTCATATACACACAGAGCCACACAGTGACAAGTGTGAATTACAGGCATGCCACAGGAGGTCCAGGAGCAAATCATTAGTCAGAGTAGATCTCTAACTAACCCCTCTTTGTTTGACTCTCTCTCTCATTTATGTCCATCACGCTAGATCATCTTGCCGCGTTGAGATAGTGTACCACTTTCATTCGACAGTTAACAGCAGGTGGAAAGTATTCATATTCTGGGGCATTATTTCTATCTCCGGGTTGTTCTTTTCCCAGCGCGTCACAGAGCTCACAGACTCACCACTTTGTTTCTGTCAACTGAATCTTGTACATGGCAGAAGCAGTCGTGGAATCAGGGAATCCCTGCAAATTAATCACAAATCACAAATGAATCATTCATTCATTCATGTATTTGTAGCAGTAATTACTAAGTCTTATGTATCTCCTGCAAAACCACAAGGTTTTTTTTATAATAATTACTGATAATTACTGATCAAACTGAACAAACGTTAACATTAGCACACCGAACGGGACCAAAGGGAGTTGGGTTTTAGAGCCTTGCGGATCTGGGCTCAGGTCCTGGGGATCTCGTATGGATCTGGAAGAGGAGTCGGAGCCGGAGATCTCTTGCTCTGTCTTCTGGATCCAGTTCTTCACTGGATTTTGGAGCTCTCGTTGCGACTCCTCCTTCCGCTATGGAAAGCCAAAAATTTTATTCAAAATTCCTCTGTGACTCCAAGGAGCCAGAAGGGTGTGCCGAAAATGGTGAGCGGCTCTCGAGCATATAAAGAGCTGCTTGAAGATTTTTGCTTCCAAGTGAAAATAAATATCCTTCACACTGCAGAAAACTCCCCTTTTTTACAGAAGCGCATGGCGAAATATCACGGTGCTGGGGAAAACCATACATACGCCATATTTATAACCCCGCAATGTCGGATTATTCATCCATTGTGGGGAAAACTCCATCGCACACATCGGCAAATAAGTTCAAAGCAGATCATTTGGAAGGACTAAATCTGGTGCCAATGAAATAGACTGGACTCTACTTTGAGAACCATGGAACAGCAAAAAGGAACAAATGAAATGAGAGCAGCTGAATTCTAAATAACACATACTCTCGTTATCAGTAGAGTTAACTGGTCTAGGTTCCTAAACCATTCAAATCTATACTATTGTGTAGTGAATACGTGTTACATGTATTTTACATGTCCTTCAGCTTCTTTACTATTGCTAGTACAATATTATACTCTAAGACATGAAAAGGTATAGGCCTTAACAGCAACATGGAATAACCATAAGTTTCACGTTCACTCAGTCAACTCAGTTTTAAATGACATGAAAAACAAGATGAACAATTATTCAAACAATTATTCAATTACTCTAAACGTATACAGTCCTCTAGGGCTCAAACAGTACTCAATCATTCAAATCTAAACTGCCAAGACTCATACCGACCTCAGAAAACCTCTAAACCTTAAAACACGGGACAGAAAACACCTAAAGGACAAACATAGGATCCTACAGTTGAACAATTGCACAGCGTTCAGCTTACTGCATGATGGTTCTTGTGATTTTACTGGCTGATTTCACAAAGTCCAACTTTTATTGTTTACCTGCCAATAACGTAGAGTCTAGCATGAGCAAAAGCTCAGTGGAACCAGTCTCAGCAAACAAAATATGGTCTCATCTCTTACCTCAATACATGGATTGTGTATTCTGGAATGGTGGATCTACCTTCCATTTGTTGATGAGGAATTTCCCAGATCCCAGAGTCTCTGTTTAGCACGCCTCAGACACCAGGGATCACTGTGGATACCCAGTGGCAAAGGTAACCAATCCACTATTCAATTCAATTCAGTTTTATTTGTATAGTGCTTTTAAATATGGACATTGTCCCAAAGAAGCTTTACAGATATAAATATATATATAAATTCAGGATATAGATTTTAAATGTATGAATTTCTCCCTAAACAGCTTGCTCCCACTTCTTCTCTGAGCACTTGGAACCAGCCTGTCCTTGCTTCACCTGAGAAATTCAATGGTGATCCTGCAAAATGCCACGGTTTCCGACTGCAGTGCTCCTTGTATTTCTCTGCCCAAGAGTCCACTTCAGAAAACAAGATTGCACAGTTAATTTCCCTGCTCACAGACAAAGCTTTCACCTGGACTACTGCAATATGGTCTCACAAAGGGTCATAACCACCACAGAGTATGCCCGGAGGATAGCTGCACCAAGCAGCAGGTGGAATGAGTCTGTTTTCATGGAGTTTTTTTTTTTTCATGGAAGTCACCTATTCTCTATCTTGTGGCTTTATCTTCCCAAAAACTCACACATGATGACTGGAAATAGAGAATTCTTAGTAGTAAAACTGGCATTTGAAGACTGGCACGAGGCACGAGGAAGCCAAACGCCCATTTACCATCTTCACTGATCACTGCCGTGTAGAATACATTAAAACTGCCAAACTCATCCCCAGACAAACCAGTTGGGCTCTAATCTTACCCAGGCTCCAAAGCACCATTCAGACCAAAACAACGAATTTACTGATCACCATGATGCAGCCACACCTGTGTTTGAACTAGGTTTGAAAGGGTGTAGGTCTCGTCAACCTCGATGGCAACTTGCATGCACATTCAAGGAGATCCATGATTCAGGATGATAAAGAGGAATATCTCACAGGATAGGAAGGACATGGGATTCTGGGGCCCAGCTTATATTCTAGACCTTTTGCTCATCAGAGAATTTCATGCATGTTGTCCACACTGTCCTGCTCCACACCCCAGAGACAGACCTCACAAACACTCCTATTCTGATTACAATCTAATCAATGTAATGTACAATTTAATCACATGATAAAATAACATGAAATGAGTGGAATGTGCCGTCAGAGTGGAGATCGGACTCCTCCAAAAGATCAGAACTGCCGTTTGTTGAGCAACGCACCGTGCAATGCTAAAACAAAGTCATTTTTAACTGTAATTAAAATGCTTAACAAAATGTTGACTGTGCACCGCGCACATTGTCATTAATCATAACAATTAGAGTGGGCCTGCTTTCCTTTTCATCAGCTGAAAGGGTTTTGCTGTAGGCTAGTTTGTGTGTGAATGAAAAGATTGAATACAAATCTGATGAGGTAATGGACCATTCTGGCTATTTATTCTGTTAAAACACTCACTTAAATAAAATTATTTTAAACGTCATTCCAACCAGAGATTAATCTGACAGACTGTTGTAATGCTTCACCTAATATGTTAAAAAGAAATAAAACAATTCATGTGATTTGTCAGTTTTTTTCTGAAGCAGTATTTTTTTCATTAGTTTGATGTTCCCTCACAATTTAACATCATAAACCTTTATAGCTCATACGATTCTTTGTGATTTCATTTTTTTTTCTTTTTCCAAATAAACTTTCAAGTTTGAACAGTTTTTGTGTTTATGTTAAGCATATACAGTTAAGGCCAAAAGTTTACATACACCTAAAGATATTCCATTTAGTTTTTCACCCAGAATTCCAGTGGGTCAAGTGTTTACATTGACCAAGTTGAAGTCTCTTCAAACACTTCCAGAGATTATAATGTTTAGAAGCTTCTGATTGGCCTACGGTCAACATTAGGAGTTAATCGTGAGTGCGTGTGGTTGTAAAAAGGCCTACCTTTAGAGAGAGTGATACTATGTAGAAAGCCTCTAAAAAGACCAGGTACCAAAGTATGTACATCCATCATTAAGAGAGTTCTATATCATCAAAGGACTCAAAGAAGCCTCTACTCCAAGACCAGCATGAAATAGCCAGCATCGTGTTGTGGGGGTGTTTTACTGGAAAAGGGACCGGCACCTTTCAGGGTTGTTGTTGTTGTTTTTCAGTTAACTGAAGCAAATTCTCAAGACATCAGCCATAAGGTTAAAACTTCATCACAACTGGGTTTTCCAGCAGGACAATGATCCTAAGCACATTCTAAGAAGTTTGCTCAAAGACAAAGTGAGAACATTGGAGTAGCCATCTCAAAGCCCTGGCCTGAATCCCAACTCTGTATTCTAGCTTGTTTTGAAATTACGTCTAATGGAAAGAACGTGTATACCCTAACTGACTTAACACAGGAAATGTACAGTGCATTCAGAAAAGTTATCAAACCCCTTCATTTCCCCCCCCCCTCACATTATGTTGCAGCCTTATGATAAAACACTTTAAATGATTAATCCTCACATTCATCTTCACTCCATACTCCTTAATGACAAAGCAAAAACCACCTTTGTGAGAACTTTGTACATCTATTAAAAATACACACACACACACAAAAAAAAACCCCCCCTGAAATATCACATTGATGATCCAATCAAAGTGAAGAAACATCTCAAGGATGATCCAGAGAAATGGGATGCACTTGAGCTGAACGTCAAGTGTCATAGCGAAGGGTGTGAATACTTATGTTTATGTGATATTTCAGTTTGATCTTTTTAAGAAATCTGCATAGTTATCACAAATCTGGTTTCGCTTTGTTATTATTGGGTATAGAGATTGACGTGATAACATTTTTTAAGCATGTTAGCATAAGCCTGCAACATAACAAAATGTGAAATAAAATGAAGGCGTCTGAAAACTTCCTGAATGCACCGTGTGGTAATATTGTGTAAAACTGAGTGTGAATGCCTTTAGCCTTGGTGCCTGTAAATATTTGCCCTCAGCTTTAGACTGGCAAAGTTCCTGAAATATCTGTTTTTTATCTGTTGTAACTATGGAAACGTGTGTGTGTGGGCATGCTACAGTAAGCAACTGGGATTTGTGATGACAATACTGTGAATACTGTGTGCTGTGAACTGGAGTGAATTACGCCACAGTTAGGCTTACCGAACTGGCAAAAGAACAAACCTCTTGAGTGACAACCTTTCAATTTGTTGTCCTCTTTATGTCATCGTTCAAGTTCTTTGAAGTAACTGCTGGCATTTGAGGTTTCTTTTAAAGCCCTTGTCCACCGTGTTTGACCCTGAACAGGTCATCCCAGAACTTTATATAGAATGAAATTTGCTGAAAATGAAAGCATATAGAATGAGATTTCTCAACTTCAAAATCTGAAGGGTTTACCCAGGCCGCCACACACTGAAAAACATAAATTTACTCAAGAAAAGTGTGTTACACAGAACAATATTGGACAATTTAACTAACAATATTTTAAGTAAGCATTATAACTAAACTCACCCAGTCCAAAGACATGCATGGTAGGCTGATTGGCGTGTCTAAAGTGTCCGTAGTGTATGAATGGGTGTGTGAGTGTGTATGTGATTGTGTGCCCTGCGATGGACTGGCACCCTGTCCAGGGTGTACCCCGCCTTGTGCCCGATGTTCCCTGGGAGAGGCTCCAGGTTCCCCGTGACCCTGAGAAGGAGTAAGCGGTAGAAGATGGATGGATGGCTGGAAATATCCTGACATAAGCATATGGGTGTTTTTATTATTATTATTATTATTGCCAGTAGTCAGAGTAGGCTATGTTTGCAGCGTTACCAGAGGTAAAAAATAAAAAAATTAAAAAACCTGGACAGCGGTTGTCGGGGATCGGTGATGCGCATGCGCACAAGCCTCACATATCCAAACACAAGAGACGCGCTCTGGACACGCACCTGAACTAAAACTAAGCGCCGGTGTTCTGTCCTCTACCATCCACCTGCGGAGTCTGCGAGTCTGAAAGTACTTCGGAGAGCTGGTAAAATGCGCAAAGTCAAGTAGATATGAACAACAAAAGGAACTAAAACAAATCACCAAGAGGATTAAATAGTAACACAGTACCCGGCAGTTAGTTATGTCTTTAGAGGAAATGTTGACCTCCATCGCAGAGGAAAAGACCGCGTCCAATGAGTCGTGGGAGAACCGGAGCTCACCGGACGCGCGCGAGGAGTTGTTTTGGCACGCTGGAGTCGCGATCGCAACCGCGTACGCGCTGATCATCGTAGTGGGTCTTATAGGCAACCTGACGCTCATCCGCACATTCTGCGCCGTCAAGTCCATGCGCAACGTCCCCAACTTGTTCCTGTGCAGCCTTGCGTTCGGCGATGTGCTGCTGCTTGTTACGTGCGCGCCCGTGGACGCCAGCCGGTACCTGTCCGACGAATGGCTCTTCGGTAGAACAGGATGCAAACTGATCCCGTTTATCCAGCTCACGTCCGTTGGTGTGTCAGTATTCACCCTCACCACTCTGGCAGCCGACAGGTAAGGGCTTAGGGGCTTGATTTAGAATACATCCATGTTCAGTTCTGCAAACAAGTCCAGAACGTCACGCACTGCGATGTCTGAAATAAATGATCCTCAAATAAATGTACTAAATATACTCAAATAAATGTCACCTACATTATGCATCAGTTTCTACCGAGCATGAACTTTATTAAATTTACATTATGTACATTATAACCAGGTGTCCTGAAAGTAACAAGGTAAAATAAAGATTTAAAAAGACAGGTGATTGTGGTCATTCCCAGTCCAGGGTGTCCCGAGTCCCCTAGGATAGGCTCCAGGCTCCTTAGAGTAAGCAGTACAGAAAATGTATGAATGGATAGATTATTAATTTTAGTCATTTACTTAGTCATATCATCTTAATCTGCACTTCTCCAATCAAGCGTGTGAACGATTTGTTTATTTCAATAAATAGTGTCCATATCACTACAAATATTTTACACTACACCTAATTCCACAACGCATGAAACCGAACAGAAATAATATACAAAAGACAATTAGTGACATATAGAAATGCTGTCCCTAGAGTCTATTCCTTGGAGAAAACACTAACTGTCTTCCATAATGTTTAGTTTTGTGAAGTGGGACTTCCCTCTTCAATTCAGAACACAGATGTTCAGTAGTGGTCAGATCCAGAAACTGAGATCATCGCTGTAAAACCGTGTCCCTTTTAAGCAGTTCTATGTGTATGTGAATGTATATTTGGGCAATTCTTTTAAAATGTGATAGAATTATAACGATCTAGCACAAACGTCCGTTCATTTGGCCGAAATATCTTGGTACTCAATGGAATTCATGATGTCTTCACAAGAGCCTTTTGTTTTTTTTTTTTTTTTTTTTTTTACAGGTTGGTATATCTTGCTTGTCAACCTGCACACATTGCAAAAAGAAGTCATTAATAGTCTGCCGTCAGTGTTTGTTAATTAGTGGGCACCATTCTGTGAGCAATATGTATACATATCCGCTTATGTTTATACACTGGAAAATTGTCGTCTGAGTTAGTCCAAACCATGTGTGTGGTCCCTGTCTTCTGGAACAGAATGACCCCCCCGACTTGATGGAATTAAGGAGACTAATGTCATGCTTGGCTTCAACATAAGAAGTGATATTTAGTCGTGTGCTTACAGATGCCCGCTTTGTAAAGCATTGTCTGATTGCATTGGATTGAACTGGATTGTATTGTATTGTGTTGTATGCTGTGAGTCATTCCCTTTTTTTTTTTTTTTCTTCATATTTAAAAAAAAAAAGTTTATTTATAAGCCAAACTACAGATATATTTGATTAAAACAGCTGCACAGTGATCCATATCGGCATTTTATAATCTCCCGTATATGACAGATCCCTTGCTGTAAAACAAAACAAAACAAAAAAGGATTAGGTAATAATTTCACAGCATGATGGCACTGATGCAGATTCTGTTGATTGTAAGTGCTCTAACGATCACCTTACATGGAGAGATGATTTGATGCTGGGTTTCAAGGAAACACAGCTGTTTTTGAGCACAGGTGATGGATTGCGATTAACAATAAGATGTTTCACATCTGATCATCATTATGAGAGCTTTAATACTAACTATTTACAATACATTAGCACATATTCAGTATTCCTGGAGTACTGTAGTATAATCATCACTGGCAGTTTCGCACAAAATCACTTGCTACCTCTCGTGTGCCCTTTATGTCAGTGCCTGAAAGCCTAATAAATCAAGTGTAAAATGTTCCATTATTGGAGCAGCCTTGTGATGTAGCAGCGGCCATCAGTGTAGCAGTTCTTACAATAAAAGGTAACAGCCTTCACACTCAAAGGAAGCTATTTATATCTCGTCCAAACCAATTTCTCTTAGAAATGCTTGTAATCAAGAGATTTTGAAGCAGGGGAGTTGGTCTTAATTATAATGTTAATAATAATAATAATAGAAAAGACAGGTCTGTTCTGCCATGCCATGATGTGAAATGAACACTTAGATACGCATTATTTGATGCTACTGAGTAGTGTTTCTTTCTGATGCTTGGAATAGATTAAAGTAGTAATAGTAACATAATAATCACATTCTCATGTAGATGCTCACACAGTCAGAGTTATTGCTTCGGAATACCGTATAATCTATTTTAAAAATCCATATAAATTCCCGTATACCAATCATTTTATTTATTACATGTACGGTATCATTTATGTAGAATTGCTATAATATATGCATTATTTCTTTATTACTCTCTTGTAACAGTACTGTAAAATTCTCCTTCTGTTTCAGATATAAAGCCATCGTGAAACCCATGGATATCCCAACGTCCCACACCACAGCTAAGATCTGTTTGAAAGCTTCTGCTATTTGGCTCTTGTCCATGGTTCTGGCCATCCCCGAAGCCATTTTCTCTGACCTGCATACCTTTCACCTCACACAGACCAATGAAACCTTTAAAACATGCGCCCCATATCCCCACGCAGGAGACCTGCACCCCAAAATCCACTCCATGGCCTCTTTTCTTATATTCTATGTAATCCCCCTTTTCATCATTTCTGTGTACTACTTCTTCATCGCTAGGAGCCTGATTAGGAGCACAATTAATTTGCCAGTCGAGGGGAAGATGCCCATTAGGAGACAGGTGAGAAGCTACAAACGCATCACCTAATTAAATGAATCATTTCGCGACAGCAATTTCTTAGAAACCTGAAACACCCGAGCACATGAAACAGTCTTGAATAAAACTCTCATTGTATACACATCACATATTTCACATCGCATCGCCAAGGTTTAAAAGCCCACTTCAAAGACCATTACATTTAGTGCCATTAGAGCAAGTGCATATATTTGTGCAATACCAAAATGCTTTAAATAATTATCACAAATAAATACATTAATACATACTGGAATAGTAAAATAATCAATTATACATTTTAATTGATTAACTCTTTATACCAGAGGCCAAAAAATGGAATTTCCATCTGTTTTGGGGGTGCCCATGACCAGTATTGAATTAGTTTGTGATGTCACACTCCATAGTAGTAGTTAATGGCTCATATGAAAGTAGACACTCAGGCCTTTAAGAATTTGCAATTTTTCATAAAGATTTCTTTTCTTTTTTTTTTCTTTTTCTTTTTTTTACCTAGCCCACTACGTTTAAAAATTAAGATTCTCTTGTGGCAGTTGTGTACAGTCTTTTACTATCAAAAAACAAAAGCTCTTCGCTGGTTTACAGTTACAGTGAACAGGTTAGTTCCTGTTGTTTCTTACCTCAGCAGCTATATATAGTCATTCCTTCACCAGCCTCTCTTTTTTATTTCCTCTTGAGACTGATAATAGAGCCTGTTATGTTGCTGCAGAACGTCCTCTGTTCTGAAGATTCTCCCATGGTGGAAAACTTACTGAGTGTTACAAAGTGCTGGCGCCCGAGACTCCTTCCGTAAATGATAAATGAACATTTAACATCTCCTTACAGAAAACTTGTCAATCATGATATGTTTTTCTCTGTTTAATAACAGAATGTTTTTAAAATCTGTTTATTAGTCTTACATTATGTGGCGTGAGTGAAATGCCTTGCCGTTGCACTATTGTCAGAAGTGCTGATAGATAAAAAATAAATAATTATCAACATCTTCCAACTAGTTGGAAGTGAGAATTGGACATTGCTGCAGTATTACATTTAATTAGAACCACATGGTCAATTTAAATTTTATTTGTATAGCGCTTTTAATAATGGACATTGTCTCAGAGCAGCTTTACAGAAACATATAAACACAGGATGGAGATTTTAAGTGTGTGAATTTATCCCTATTGAGCGAGCCGGTGGTGACGGTGGTGTGGAAAAACTCCCTGAGATGATACGAGGAAGAAACCTTGAGAGAAACCAGACTCAGAAGGGAACCCGTCCTCATCTGGGTAACGACGCATAGTGTGAAAGTAAAAGAAAGTTCATTATGGTTTAATATGAAGTCTGTTTGTTGAACTAGTCCACTGTTCACTAAAGGAGACCTGAGTGCAGAACTGCATGTGGTAATTGCAGTCCTAAGGCAGTCCCAATAGTAGCAACTGTCCCAACTAGTCCCAGCAACCACAGCGAGAACGTCCATGTGGAATTGAGGTCTAAAACCATTTACATGATACTTCAAGCGGTACCATCCTAAGCAACCTCCATGCTGTAGCCTCCAGTTGATGAGAGCTCCATCCAGATGTAGGGCATCAGGATGGATCAGGCAGATCCGGAGAGCAGAAAGGGTCAGGATCACTGCCATCTCCTTAATATCAAGTTTGGCTCAACAGAAGGAGAGAGAGAGCATATATAAAGTAAAAAGCAGTGGGCCTAAAACAGAACCTTGTGGAACACCACATTTAACCTCGGTATGCGTGGAGAAGTCTCCATTTACATCTACGAACTGATAACGATCGGTCAGATAAGACCTGAGCCAGGAGAGGACCGTTCCCTTAATGCCAACAACATTTTCTAATCTATCAAGGAGAATAGTGTGATCTATAGCATCAAAAGCTGCACTAAGGTCGAGTAACACAATCAAGGAGACACAACCCTGATCAGAGGTCAGTAGAAGGTCGTTTACTACTTTGACTAACGCTGTCTCTGTGCTATGATGAGGTCTTGTATATATATATAAATGATTAATAATTATTAATATTGAATAGTATAGAAGATGTTCTCGTATAATACGTATCACGACATCACAACAGTTAACACTGTGTGTTAACAACGTTTAAAAAATTAACTGGAGTAAAAAAAAAAAAAGGCAAGTGTAAAACGTTATAATTATAAATTAGCTGAGACATATTTATTATATTAAATGATTCAGTTATGTTTAAAAGGTGAAAAGGTTTCCAAAGCGAACATTGTTATGTAAAAGAGAGATCAAATTCTAGTTGCCATGCTACTGATGTGCTTGTAATTAATAGAAATATTTTATTAACATTCAGCATGGTGCATGTATTAATATTTTAGTCTTTGTGTACACTGTGGATTTAAATACACCCCGATGACTAGCATGAAAAGATCTACAGTACAGTCCATTTAAATAACCTTTCATACCTTCTATGTCTATGTCTGTAAAGACAAGTAATTGGTTCTCATGACTAATACTTCGTGAAGTAATAATGAGCATGCATGATACACTGAAAAATAGATCATGAAATGTCAAATGACTCATTTTAACATGGAAGCAAAGGGCATGGAATATTATGAGATGGACAGTATGCTGTGTTTATTAGAGATAAATCTGACCATAATACTTATTCGAGGTTTGTCCATAGATGTTTAAGAGTGTGGTGAGTGAAAATTCAGTGATGGTATCCTCAGCATCAGAATTCCAGGCATCACGCGAGAATTGTGTCTCTGTATCTGGGTCATGTAGTACAATACTAGTAGACCATACCCACTAAAATGTAATAATATAGCAGTAATGTCCGTGTCCACTCAAGGTCATTTTCTTATGGAATGTATTCCATGGTCTCCTTTGGTTATTTCCATTTATTTCACTGAATTAGCACTTCATTTACATACATAATCTGAAATTCCTCATTTCAGTTTTCTTTAGTGAACTAAAGAAACAAACACTATTCCTTTCACAAATTGAAATGTATCTTTTCAGTTGCACTGAACTGGAGTTTAGTCTTAAATAACGGTGTTGCGACGAAGCTAAGATAGTACAGTAAATTGGATAAGACTTTCATTATATCACTAATACAGCAGTAATGTGGCACCATGGATCGGATGACTAGTTCATCATTTCCAACAGCATCTGTTCGCGTCAGCAAATCTTTTTTTTTTTTTTACAGTGAAGTAATGAGGTACCATATTGTCTTTTTTTTTTTTTATCTCAGTCATGGATGACAGCCAGATGCTTGACTTTAGGGACATTTTACAAATACATTTCCTTTGGCAAAGCAACTTACAACTGATCTGAGCAGGTACAGGTTAACTCCTAATCTTCCAGTCAACAGCCCAGAGTGTTTACCTCTGATACCATTTTGGTATCATAATTGTAATATGATTTGTCTAGCACAGGATTTCATAAACAGTTTGAGAAATTTTATAACGCTCCTTATAAAAAAAATGAGCATGCATCTAGTAACTAGATTTTGGATTTGAAAGTTTTTGTCGGTTACATTTTCAAGGTGATTCTTGTGGTTTATAAAGGAGAAATACTTTCCCCTGTCTACCTCAGATGGAGTCAAGGAAGCGGCTGGCTAAGATGGTGTTGGTGTTCGTGGGTCTGTTTGCTATCTGCTGGCTCCCCAGCCACGTCATTTACCTGTACCGCTCCTACCACTACTCTGAAGTGGACACCTCCATGTTGCACTTTGTCACCAGTGTGGCTGCCCGCATCCTGGCGTTCACCAACTCGTGCGTCAACCCATTCGCCCTCTACCTGCTGAGCAAGAGTTTCCAGAAACAGTTCAACAAACATATCTGCTGCTGCTGCCCTCCGCTGCCACTGCACCTTCACAGTGTGGTGCGCAGCAACACACGCATGAGCTCACTCAAAAGCACTCAGAATCACACCGTCGCCAGCTTCAGTCTCATCAATGCCAATCATGGCTGTCACGAGGGTTCTGTGTGACGGTGCTTTCTGAAGAGCGTCAGTCATTTTTCTTCTTATTCAGTGTTCATGAATGGTCAGTGTTCTTGTTGGTTGCTACTGTATTGTATTATTGTCTTGAATAAATATTATGCTTTACATTCTACACTGGTCAAAAAAACCAGCGAGCAAGTCAGTGCACTGAAAGCAGGAAAGCTTTTCAGCCCGTATTTCCACAACGCAGGGTTTTTGCGCATAGTTTTCCTGAATGCTGTTATACGAGTCCACGCTGCTCAATGATGGACTTTCTTCACATGAACTTCACGCAGTTGGTAGAATGTTTTCCATTTGTGCTCCTGTAGTAGATACTAAATAACAGTGGAAGTGTTTACATTCAGTGTTTTCGTAATGTTTAAAATGTTTTGGATTTAGATGCTGATATTGGTGTCTTGGTGTGTTAATACATTATGTTAATGAACTAATATACGCCTGTTTTTTTGGTTGCCCATAGAATTTAATGCTGTAAATGATTCTGTACGGTAAAACTGTGTACATGTGCGCTACTACAAAATGCTCAAACAGGTAGTGATCTTTATTTGAGAGGCATATTCATTTGTACATACTTCAATTTAAGCTTAGGTGACAAGCAGCGCTCGGAGTATAATCTGATAAAGGTGTAGCTACCTGCTTCTCTCAATTTCAGCGGTCATCGGTCACAGCATCGGTGCCTGAGCCGTATCTGCTCCTGTGTCCTAGCAGCAGTTTCATCCATTAATGTTTTAGTGCATGATTGTTTTTTCTGTGTGTGCAGGCCAGACCCAGCCATTTTGCTCAAAAAAAGGACAAAAGTCATTTAAAAGAAATATGCAGCTAAAACCACGTATGCTGTCCTTCATGGTACTGTGACCTTATATCAGTGTACGAAATAATGGTTTGGAAATGTGAATAAAGGAAATGAAAGTCTTTGTGTGTGTTATGTATCCACCATGAAAGATTTACATAGAAATCTTTATATAATTAACATGTGATTTCCAAGTATACAAGATTTATTTTGGAATTTGCTTTTTCAGTTTAGAAAAAAACCAAGAAATTAGCACCAGAATTGCTAAGCACTTCAGAAATATTTCAATATATACATGTCATGTATCAGTGTATGCGTGTCAACATTCCTAAAGATTGCCAGCCTCTGTCTGATGCCGGTTCATCATGAAGCGAAAGCTAGAGAATGAGTCCTTGCTTTCTTGTGGATATCAGACACACGCACCAAACAGCACAGATGGAACCGGGACTCTGGACTACACAAGCACGCTTTTAGCCAACGCATGCTTGGAGTTCTGGAAAATGTCTGATTTTGTTTTTGTTAGCTGTCCCCTGTCAGTTCTTTTTTGGTCTCTGATGAAACAAATCAATTATTTTAGTTACTGTTCTTTGTTTCTCTTTTGCCATGTTTATGGCCTGTGTTCTGTCCTCATTTGTACCATTAGGGGATTTGCCACATATGAACCCTTTGAAGTTTGCAGTTTGCCATCAATCAGACTGGAAAAAAAAGGATGGAACGATCCTTAATACAGCCTTGCTATATCTGCTCATACTATTATTATAACTACACTGAACTACATTTTCTTCATTTGAAATACATGTTCAATATATCTCCAGGTTTTTATACTTTTCTCCTGGCTTCTCCAATCTATACTGTTTAAAGATGACGTCTGTTTATATATGAAATGGATTGAGTGGTTTATACTCGACGGGTTTTTTTGGAATATAAATAGGACAACTCCAGATGAAGATTATTCTCCATTTGTGACAGGTATCTCAATAGCAGATCCGGGTTTGAACTCTCGAAGTGCTGCTGTTATTCGTCAGGTTAGTGCTGTACCATGCCACAATTCAGACGGCGTCAGCTTCAGGGGAATTCTAAGAAGTCACATTGGCTCTGTCTGTTTTCTGTGTTTCTTATGTGTAGCATAGGATTAATTATCTTTATTTATTATCTATAATAGTAGTATTAATAATATTAATAGTATCACACCTTTAAAGTGTATTAAACGTTTTGTTGTTGTTGTTGGGTTTTTTCTGCACAGAGGGCATCAGAAGAAACAGTTATGGATAAAATTATGAATAAATGTAAAGGGACCTGTAACAGTAGCAGATTGGTCAGCTTATCCTTCAAACTGTCGATTTAGGATCTGGTGGCTTCATTCATTTGTGTGCACAAGTAACTGTGGGAGAATGTTGTTTTTTTTTTTGGTTTTTTTTTTCCAGCTTAAAAGGCAAGTGCTTGAGTTTAAATTCACTGGTCAAGACACTATTGAAAAACATTGTCTAGGATGCTTCTACTCAAGAAATACAGTGCTGCCAGAAAGTATTCACCATCAAATGATTACTTCTCTTTTTGCTGTATTGCATCAAATTCAAGCATAGCAGAATGGGATTTTTGCTGCTCCTTTTGAAGTGACACTCTACAGAAATGTCCTCAGATTTAAATAAATAAATAAATAAATAAATAAAAGTCACTTAATTGAAAAGTATTCACCCTCCCAGTGTGACTTGTCATATTGTAGCAATTATGATTTGAGTTGACTCAGAGGTGTGCTTTGCATATTTTAACTTGGTCATTTTCTTCCATTCCTCAATGCCAACATTCTCCAGCTCTCCAAATTAGATGAAGAATGTTGGTGAACAGCTGTTTCCAGGTCATGGCACTGATTTAAATTGGATTTAAATTTGGGCTTTTCAAAACACAAACCTTCGTTTTTTTTCCCAAGCCATTCCTTTGTAGATTTTGCTCTGTGCTTTTAACCTTAATGACAGCAGGACTGACCTGACATTTTAGCTGTGAGACCTGCCAAAGTCAGATATGTTTACAGTTGTACAAAGGTGGATTTGAAATGAACACAGGTGTACCCTGTTTAACATATTTAGTGTGAGCTCTTACACATTAAATACTATTAAATACCTAATTAAATACTTAATTTAGATTGTTAAATGAAAGGGTGTTTTATATATAGGGACAAGGCAACCCAAATGCAGAACACAGATACAGGAGTTCAGGGTTAAACGGGTTTTATTTAAGGATTGAGGATGCTGGAATGTGTGGGAAAGGAGTGTGGTAACGTGTAGTCGAGGTCGGGATTCAAACTCAGATCCGCAAGCCACGGGGAAGGTGAGGCGGGGCTGGGCATAGACGGAAGAGAGCCAGAAGTGAGCAGACAGGCAGCATGAGCAGTGAACATGGAACAAGAGGAGAAAACACAGAGTAAGCAACAGGATAACACAACGGGAAAAACACTGACAAGAACAACATGGAAAGAAAATGCGAGGAAGGCTAGCCGTGTACCACACTGAAGCCGGAACAATGTGGCGATGAGTGGCTGAAGAACTGGGGCTTATATACACTGTTGATTAGGTGAGTAGATGAGGAACAGGTGTTATCATTGCTGCAATCAGGTGAGGTGTGAATTGGTGCAATGGCAATTGCCGCGAGGGATCACAAACACAGGAGCAGAGGTGAATAGCTCCTTGAGCTTAGTGCAGCTGGCTTCTGCCTCAGGGTTCCACACGAAGGGGGTGGAGGTGGAGGTGGGCCTAGTGAGGAGTGTCGCAACCTGGCTGTAGACCCTGATAAGGCGCAATAGTAATGTGCAAACCCTAAAAAACATTAGAGCTGCTTCAGGGTAGTTGGTCCTGGCCACTCGACAACAGCTCGGATCTTCTGAGGCTCGGCCTTGACTCGTCTGCTCTCTATGATGTACCTCAGGAAGGTGACTGAGCAGGCATGGAACTCACATTTCTACACTTTGACAAACAGGTGATTCTCCAGAAGTCATTGGAGGACTAGACAGATATGGTGGGTGTGCTCTGTGGGTGTTCGAGAGAAAATCAGGATGTCGTCCAGGTATACAAAGACGAATCGGTTCAGGAAGTCCCAGAGTATGTCATTGATGAGGGCTTGGAATACTGCTGGAGAATTGGTGAGGCCAAATGGCATGACCATTTATTCGAAGTGGCTGGGTATGGTTTGCTGGGGTGATCCTGATCCTGACCAGATGGTGCACATTCCGCAGGTTCAATTTAGTGAAAATGGTGGCTTGAAGGCAGAACTAAGGAGAGGCAGGGGATACATGTTTTTTAGCGTGATGCTATTCAGACCAATACAAGGACTGAGGGATTTATCCTTTTTCGGACGAAGTGGAAGCCGGCCCAGGGGGGTGGAGGAAGGTCGAATGATGCCAGCAGAGAGGGAGTCATTAATATATTTTTCCATGGCCTCTCTCTCAGTATCATACAACCGGCTGGATGGCAGGGTGGCTCCTGTAAACAGGTTGATGGTGCAATCATATGGGCGGTCAGGTGGTTGTGAGAGTTCCCGATCCTTGCTGAAGACCTCTTTCTAGTTGGATACTCAGGGGGTACCACCAAGAGGTCTGGAGGGCTTGGGGCTGGGGAAGTCATAGTTGTTGCAACAGGGGAAAGGGCTGATTTCTGGCATGAGGAGTGGCAGAAGGGACTCCAGTTAACAACCCTCCCTGCCACCCAGTCTATAAGGAGGTTGTCTTTCCTCAACCAAGAATGGCCCAACACCAGCCGAGTGTACAGGGAGGAAATGAGACTTAGCCGAACCTGTTCATGAAGATTTCCTGAAAGAACCAGGAGCAACAGTGCAGTGAGGAGATTGAGAGGCCTGGGGCTGGCTGGCTTTCTCTCAGCACTGCTCTAGGATGTGGTTATCCAGCTTGATGGCGAATACTCCCTGGAGCGTTTCCTCATTCCACCCGGACTCAGCAGCCAGGATGCAGAACTCCACTGAATACTCTGCCACACTGCAGAGGGAGAGCAGGCGTTTGGCAGCCTCCTTCCCTTCCAGTTTGGCAGTGAAGGAGAAGATGGAGGACCACAGAGCTGGCTGCCTATCCCAAATGACACTGGCTCAGGCTAGGGCATCTCCCCTTAGAAGCCCCATGATATTGGCTACTCTGGCTTCATCGGTGGCATAGGTAATCAAACGCTAAGCAAACATGAGGGAATACTGGAGGAAACACTTGCACTTGGTTCAGGGTTGGGGACATGTGCTTCGGGCCAGTTGGGGGAGGATGCGGTTGAGTTTCTGAATAAGGAGCCTGATCTGGTTCATCAGGGCTTGGTGGCTCTCATAGCATGCACGGAGCTGATGCTCATGCTGGCCAAGGCGGGTGCTGTGGTGGGACCGGGCTGGGGTGTGTGGGAAAGGAGTGTGGTAGTTGAGGTCAGGATTCGAAATTGTTGTCCACAGTATGCGAGTTGAATGCACAGCTGATGTGCCATGGGGGAGGGAGTGGCTGAGTTTGAGCAGGCTTGAGTGTTGTCGATGCCAGAACTCGAACTAGGGTCGATGGTGTGAGAGCTGAGTGCTGAAGTGGCAAGTTCCCATCACCTTCATTACCATATTCATTACCACATCACCTTTATGCATCATCACCTTCAGGTCCTCAGCACCATTATGCCCTTATCACCTTCATGTCCCCATGACCATGATGTCCCAATCACATTCATATCCCCATCTACTTCATGTTCCCACCCCCTTCAAGTCCCCGTCATCTTTACGTTCCCATTGATTTCATGTTCCCATCTTCTGTATGAAACATCACCTTAATGTTCTCATCTCTTTCAATCTCCATCACCTTCATGTTCTCATCTTAATGTTTCCATCTTCCTCTTTCCATCATAATCATTTCACCATAAGCATTTCATTTTTGATGAACTGTGCAGGAAATTTATGCTTTAGATACCACCATACTTAGATTGTGACATGTATTTTCGAACAAAAAGTGTCTTTTGAACACTTACAGTATCTCCATTGCATTCGGCTCAGTGAGTGCATGATTGCGTGGTATTTCCCGCATTTAGATTACTGAGTGCGCTCATATGTTGACAACAACATGGCCCAGTGTGGTCAAATTTATATTCACATTTTCTTTTCAGATAGACTGACCACCCCCCCCCCCCCCCCCACACACACACACACTCTTACCCACCTACTCTTACTCCTAAACCTACTCTTAAATATTTTTTTTCTTCAAGAAGTTACTCAAGTAAATGTAATGCAGTACTACCCACCTCTGCAATGCAATAACAATGTGGGAATCTAATTATACAGGAATGGGATTAAAACAACGTGTCAAGTGGAAATCAGGTCATTGAGCCATCACGTACTGTTGCACTTAGGAGCACTTGTTTTCATGTGAAAAAAACAATCTTGAGCTTGAAGATCCATCTCTGTTGTTTCGTTTCCTGGAAGGACAAACAGTTCTAAAAAAAAAATCTTCTTCAATGAGCTATTCAAGCTATTCAATCTTCAACAGTTCAAGTCAATATATGCAGGGTTATTCAGATGCACTTGAGGCTCCTAACAAAATCCAGTTTTGATTGTTGAGAGTGTTGATGAGTGCTGGATGGATTATTAGGAAAGGAGTAAGAAATATTTACAGAAGACCTGGTAAACAAAAAATAATCCTTAACCTCTGTTTATAAGGTAAATATTGCTTGTCATTGTATTTACCAGTAAAGAAAGGGATTGGTGAAATCTCCATCTTTGTGGTCTATTTTACAGAAAACATGGCATTTTGTTAGATGGTGCTGCTCAATATGATGTAGAAACTAGCAAAATCCTTGCAAGCATGTCTGCCTGTTTAATGTTTGCATGTTTGAAGCTTCCCCACTGAGACTGTGACTATTCCAATGGGATTCTGTGACACTTGTACCCAGTTCTGCCCTCAGCTGTCACTTCTCCATCCATCAAAAAACTTTGCTTATATATTTTACTCGCCCGAGGGTCTCTTATACTGTAAGCATAATCCTCAACACTCTTGCGCTTTGGTCAAAACAGAGGGCATTATGGTTTCTTAGTAGAGAAAACTGAGAGAGAGAGAGAGAGAAAGCATGCAGAGGGAATGACTGGTTATAGCTGCTTTAGTGTAAGTGATAACAGGAACTAACCTGTTTAATGGATGTACTACATTAAATATAACTAGAAATTATTTTTTTAAAAATCCAATATATCATTTTTTAATGAATAAAAAAGCACATTTCAGATAAAATATAATTTAGGTTATCCAGGATTACCTACACTCTAAAAAACGCAGGGTTATAAACAACTCAAATTGGGTTATTTTTAGCCAAACGGCTGGGTAAATACAGGACAGAACACCTTTTGGGCTAAACTAACCCATCAAGTTGGGTTGTTAATTTTAAACTAGCAAATGGGTTGTTTTTCAACCCAATGGATGGTTTAATTTTTCAAAAACACTGATTTAATTTTATTGCATGAATGGGCTTATTTATATTAAGTTACTGTTTACCCTTTGAAAATGTCAAATATACCACATTCTAAACAAATATGTGAACATGGTGTCTCCTTTGTTTATACACAAGGAGGTGTTCAGAAATGTATTGCTAGAGCTGATAAAGTGGTGTTTATATAAAGACTTTGAAGTAAATGTAAGCCAAGCCAAAGCTAACGAACATAGCAGTGAATGTAACGTCATGTAAACTGGACTGCTATTGCACATTTTTGCTGTTTATAGTGTACTGTAATGGTTTTATAGATAAATATATTGATACAAACCTTGTTTCTCCTAATAAATCTGACAAACTGTCTGTGTGAAAACCGCTACCTCCACCTGAGGCGAATTCAGTGCTGAGTTTATTTGACCCAAGGAGCTGGGCGGAGGCGTCGGGTGGGGGAGGGGTGCATCGATTCAACTGTCAGTGAAAATGACCCAGCCACTAACCCAGTGGTTATATATTAAAAGTAACTTACAGAAGTTCTTTATAGATGCTATCAAAAACACATTCTCAATGTAGTTCACTAGGTTAGGGACTAAGATTATCAGCAAGCTAAATCACTATTAGAGGAGGCTATCACAGCATAAAAAGAAAATACACATTAAGGCTTAATGTATGTCTTCCTTGTACCTTGCTGAGTCCAGTTGAGCAGTGCTTGTGGCTCAAAGGGAGCATGGTGCAGTGCAGGGTGTGATAAGTGTTGTAAGATAGGTGGGCTGCTTTTAGTTTTGAGGGCAAGCATCAGTATTTTCAAATTGAGTTGGGCAGTTACAGAAAGCCAGTGGAGGGAAGACATGCAATGAGGCGGTGTGAGAGTCAGGGCAGCAATGTGAGGCGAGAAGGACGGTTAGTTGTCCAGAACTATTCCAAGATTGTGTGCAGAATCATATGGTGAGATCTGAGAGTTGTCCAGGGAAATCACAAGATCTTGATATAAGGATGGATTTCCAGGGATATAAAGCAGCTCAGTCTTGCTGGGATTTAGTTTCAGCTGCTGTCTATGATGAGATGTCTGTCAGACATGCTGAGATCCCGAAGGAGGAAAGGAGAAGATGAATTGAGTGTCATCAGCATAGCAGTTCTATGAAAACCCATGTGAGGATATGACCCAGAAACCACATATAGAGGGAGAAAAGAAGAGGACGCAGCACTAAACCTTGTTGGATAGCAGTGGAGCAGATGTGGATCCTGTCCATGTCACCTAATATGACCTAATATGGGGTATTGTTAGCTCAGTGGTTAAGCTGTTAGACTACTGATCAGAAGGTCATGACTTCAAATCCCAGCACTACCAAGCTACCACTGCTGAGCCCTCAACAAGGCTTAACCCTCAACTGCCAAGATGTACAGTACAGTTGAGATACAGTAAATTGTTGTCCAGGTGTCAATCAGAGATGATCATTCTTGCAATGACATATCTCAAATGGTTGATTGTAGGATTTATATGGAATTATCATTGTAAACAGTAGATGGACTGATTAGATATTGGAATTGATCCAAACAGAGTCAAGGTCACAGTAGGTCAAATGTCTGAAAGGACTGTTGATGCCACTGGTGTTGAGTTCTACTTGTTTCTGATGTCCCTTTGAACAGTGTAACCCATCATAACTTTTCACAAATTACAAACATTTGAAAATTCTTATCTCAGCACATAAATATTTTAATGTTGTACTCAATAGAGCCTTTCTGATATGATTATATTTCTCTGTCCTCAAAACATGCAAAGCCTTCTATTTATCTACTGTATGTTTTACTCCTTACGTTTTCTCTGTTTGCTGTATTGCAACATCAAATGTGAGTATCTTTCAATGGGATTTTTTTTTTTTGTCCTGTTAATTTTGAATTGACTTTCCGCAGAATTAAAATTAAATAATGTATTTAGATGTCCTCAGATTTATTTTTAAAATAAAATGTCTAAAACCTACGTAGCTAAATGATCTAAATTGTATTTAAATTTTAATAGCTCACACTAAACATGTTAAATAGTGTATGCCTGTGCTAATTTTAAATCCACCAGTGTCCAATTGTATACTTGCACAATAAATATCTCTGGCTTTGGGAGGTCTCGCAGCTAAAATGGCAAATCCTCACTGTTAAAAGTTCAGTACTGCTGTCATGAAGACCAAGGAAGCTTCAAGAAGAATTTGTTAGGAGGAAAAGAGATGGGAAGGTCATTAAAACATTGCCAAAGCAATTCCAGCAGGACAATGAAAAAAAATGACAGGGCAAACCCTACAAAACAATGGCTTGTGAAAGTTTTAAAAGGCCAGACTAAAATCAAATTGAAAACTAAACTTGAAAATTGCTCTCCACCAACATTCTCCATCTATTTTGGCGGAACTGGAGAAAATTTGCTTTGAGGAATGAAAGAAAATGTGCACTATACAGTACATCCAGCAGTCAGGACAACATTTAACATTTAACATTTAAAGAGACTTTAAGAAATAAAGTAAAAAGAATCCTTATCAGGGTCACGGGGAACCTGGAGCCTATCCCAGGGAGCATCGGGCACAAGGCGGGGTACACCCTGGACAGGGTGCCAGTCCATCGCAGTGACCAGAATCAGAATCATTTTATTTGCCAAATATATATATATATTTACATTTTTCTTGGTGTTTGATCACAGATATCACAGCACAGTTACCATCCTAATATCCAAATGTTGCACCTTAAGCAGAAATTGGTAGACTCAGTTGTCATTTTTAGTGTTACTTTAATGTTTAATATGTTTAGGTAGTTCCAGGATAACCAAAATGAAGCCTCTGAACTGTTTGTATTTCTCACTCTCACTGAAAACTGTATCGTGTTTCACAGGGATTTGACACATCTGTTGTTCTAGTGTTCTTTATAATCCCATTCGTTTCTAGTAATGGAGAAAAATATAGCACAAAGGCGCTCTTGTTCCTGGACGAATCCCACTTGTGTTCCGAATAACAACTTGTGAAATAAGGCCTTTCTGGTCCACTTAACATTTGACATGAAAGAAGAAAAAAAGAAAGCTATTGTTCATCATATGATGTGTGCATTTGATCTGTTCCAGACTGACTGATGAGTTGCAATATGTGGCATGACAGCAACAGTTTGCAGTTCCGTAAAATAAAGAGCTGTATATATATATATATATATATATATATATATATATATATATATATATATATATATATATGAGGCATTGGGGGCGTGGTCCAGTGTTGGCTGTGGATGGAGAGGAGGCAGGTTGAACCAGCAGGTAACATGTAATGATTCTCACCTGTGTGTAATTAGTGAGAGTTGATTTGTTTGTGTCTCTTTGTGCTTTCAGTTGTCCCCTGTAGAAGCCAGAGAAAAAGTGAGAGAAGGAAAGCCAACCAGCACACCTGTGTGTGTATGAAACAAAACTATTAAAAAGCAAAAGTAAAAGAATAAAGCAGTGTTTTGAGTTGTTCCAAGCCTGCCTCCAGCTTTCTCATGCCCTATATAACCTAGGAAGTGTTACACTGGTGCTGAAAGCCGGGATAAGAGGAAAAAGCGCCGTCATGAAGTCCTCATCACTGATCATCAGGTCCCTCACCAGCCTCCACCAGACCCAGCATCAGGCCCTCCTCCAGCTATGACAAGACCAGTAGCAGTGCATCCAGGCCCAGCTCGAGGTCCAGCAGGTGGGCATTCCAGCAACAGCCATGGTGCCAGCCCACATCAACCTCACAAAGATGGGACTACAGAATGACTGGAGGTCCTCAAGTTGTTCGAGCAGATTACGTGTGGGTGGCCCAATGCCCAATGGGCGCCCGCTTACTGTCAGGGGAAGCCCACCTCGTGGCCCAATAGCTCCATGTGGTGAACCTGTTGGAGTACTCAGCCCTGAAGCAGGTCGGACGGGTTGGAACGGGTCGGACAAACCCCTGAATATCACCATCAGAATTTCCACTCACTGACTCTCTGTAAGTGCAACCATCTGTACACGTTTGCCAAGCATCTCCAGGACACCTGCCGAAGATGGCTGCTGGCAGAGGGTTATGACATTGAAGCAGTACTCAACCTCATGGTTCTGGACCAGTTCATCGCTACTGCAAGGGACGGTGGGGTGGGTCCAGTGAAACCGTCCAGCGTTGCTAGGTGAGGTGATCCAGCTGGCAGAGGACCAATTGGCAGAGTATCTGGGGGCAGGCGAGCCCCCCTTCTCCTTCTCTCATTCTTCCCCCTCCTCTCCCTGCCAATCCCTGTCCCTTCACTGCAGAAATGGGGTCCAATTCCCCCCAAAACAGTTCCCCACTCCCGGGGTGTCCCTGCCCCTTCCTCCTCTTCTTCACTGCCGATATCTCCCCTAACTCTCTCTCTCGCCACACAGGTAGAACCATCCGCACCCACCAGAACTGAGGTAAAGCCTGGGTAGGTCTTACAACTTGGCAGGGATGTTCTGTGTCAGTGAGTATACAAGGGAGTACACATCAGTCCTTGGTGGACCCAGGATGTAACTAGACCACCGTCCATCAAAGCCTGATTCAATGTGGGGCATTGGGAAGTGCACAACTGGTGCAGGTGAGAACATTCACGAATATCCACTGGTGCCCAGCATTATTAAATTCCAGGGACAAAAGCATAGAGTGGAGGCAGCGGTTAGTCCTTGCCTCACCCATCCACTTATTCTGGGGACAAATTGGGCAGGTTTTCAAACATTAGTGAGGGATGTATTTCCTCATTCCCAATGCAAACCTGGGAAGTGTTACAATATGTTGTATATATACACTGTAATATAATGTGTATATAATATGACAATATATAATGTACTGTTTTGGACTGTTTTAGAATCTAATCAAACATTATTGCCCTCATGAAGACTCTGAAGGGATTCTAGGATATAATGCGGGCAAATTCATAAGACAAACCACAAAACCTACCCATGACCCTCACAATAACCATTCTCAACATCATATACAAGTGCTTGTGTGAATTTCTCCACACGTCCAAATACGATATCTTGGAGTTAGTGAAAGCCAGATAAAGAAGACACTTGCGTTTTTTCTGCAGTGAAGCAGACTCTGGGGACGAAAGGGACAATGGAGCCAGGCACTCGGGCAGATGCAGAGGGTCTGACCTTTTCTCTTTTGATTTGACAATTTGAGTTGAAGAGTGTCTACAAAATATCAGCAAGTGCTGCCGACAGTGACACACACACACACACACACACACACACACACACACACACACACCACTGTGCTGCTTTCCTCTGCCTCTGTTCCCTGCACACAAGTAAATTGATTCAAATAAAACCCTAATGGAGAAAAAAGTCAAAGAAACATTTTTTAAAAATCCCTTCAGTCTCCTCTTCAGGAGGTGAAATGCTGGGAAAAGCTCTGGCGATTGACTCAACCAGTCTAAAACCTTCCACTTTTCCCCCGATGAAGTCCTTTGTTGAGTTGGAAGTGTGTTTTGGATCATTGTGGTGGTGCACGATGAAGTTCCTTCTGATTAATTTGGATGCATTTCTCTGTAAATCTGTAGTCAAAATGTTCCTGTGAACTTCTGAATTCATTCTGCTGCTACCATCATGAGTTCATCATCAATAGGAATTAGTGAGCCTGTCCCAGAAGCAGCCATGCAAGCCTAAGCCATGACGCTACCGCCACCATGTTTCACTGATGAGCTTGTTTGTTTTGGATCATGAGCAGATCCTTTCTTTTTTTTCACACTTTGACCTTTCCATCACTTTGGTAGAATTTAATCTTGGGTCCTGAACGTTTGTGGCTTATTACTGTATTTCTTTCCAATTCCAATCTGCCTTTCCGACTTTACTGCTGATGAGAGGTTTGCATCTTGTGGTAGGGCTTCTATTTCTTCTCTTGAAGTCTGCTTCAAATGGTAGTTTGTGGTACCTACACCCCTGCCCTTTGGAGGTTGTTGATGTCACTTGATGTCACTTGATGTTTTGGGGTTTTTCTTCACAACTCTCACAATGTTTCTGACATCAGATGTTGTTGTTTTCCTTGGTTGACCCATTCGGTGTCTGTTGCTCAGTACACTAATGGTTACACTATGCCCAGTGTTTCTGCAAAGCCTCTGATTGATTTTCCCTCTTTTCTAAGCTTCAAAATGAGTAGGATTTCTCCCATAGACAGCTCTCTGATCTTCATGTTGGCTTATCCTTTTTAACAACAAATGTAGTATTCACATGTAAAACTGAAGGTTAAACCAAGAGTAGATGTTCAGAGCTACTATTGTTTAATCAATCTAACAGGACACACCTGGGTAACAAGAAACACCGGTTAGTTACATGCTCCAATATTTTTTTGCTTATCTACAAATTGGGTCATCTGATACAAAATGTGCTGTGTTTTATGTTGTTTAACACATTTAAAAAAAAAAAAAAAAAAAAAAAGAACATTGCTGCCCTTCTGCAGTTTACTAAAGATCACGTGGACATGCCAGAAGGCTAATGGATGAATGAGGCCAAAATAGAACTTTTTGGTTTAAATGAGACTTGTTATGTTTGGAGAAAGGAAAACACTGCATTCCAGCATAAGAACCTGATCTCATCTGTGAAACATGGTGGTGGTAAAATTATGGTTTGGGACTGTTTTGCTGCATTTGGGCCAGGACGACTCGCCATCACTGATGGAACAATGAATTCTGAATTATACCAGCGAAATCTAAAGGAAAATATCAGGACATCTGTCCAGGAACTGAATCTCAAAAGAAAGTGGGTCATGCAGCAAGACAACGATCCTAAACACACGAGTCGTTCTACCAAAGAACGCTTAAAGAAGAATAAATTAATGTTTTGGAACGGCCGAGTCAACGTCCTGACCTTAATCCAGTAGAAATGTTGTGGAAGGACCTGAAGCGAGCAGTTCATGTGAGGAAACCCACCAACATCCCAGAGTTGAAGCTGTTCTGTACTGAGGAACGGGATAAAACTCCTCCAAGCCGATGTGCAGGACTGATCAACAGTTACCCCAAATGTTTATCTGCAGTTATTACTGCACAAGGACTCACACCACATACTGAAAGCAAAGGTGCACATACTTTTACCCCTCACAGATCACAGATTTGGATCATTTTCCTAAATAAATAATAAAGTATAATATTTTCAAGCACCACTGATCTAGCACCACTTTCTAGCAAGTTTCACAGCTAACCCTCTGTTACAGTTAACCCCATCCACGGAGTATGTTGTAACACTGCACATCCCATCACTTTCGGTGGAATTGTTCATAAACAACAGACGCTAGAATCAAAGATTGTGTTCATTTGTAGCAGATATCTACATGTTGTTAAATTATTTGTTCAATTATTTCGTTTTAAATTAAATTTTGTTAAATTATCTAGTGAAAATCAAAATGTGCTAGGCTGGGCAAGTCATAGTAGAAAGTAACTTTTAACTGTAGGTGTTGTATATATGCTCCATGAGAGTTTAAAATAATAAAAAGTACTACTGTACTTGCTGGTTTTGTTAATATTAGCTTTACTGAAAGCTAACTAGCTACATGTAATGTGCTCAATAGACTAAAGTTTCCAGTGTAACTGGCAACTGAATGTCAAATAGCAGATTTTGTAAGCCGTTTACAGGGAAAAGCATATAGGATCTTAATGTAGTCTTTATTGGCTCAAACTAGATATCTCCGCTGAGATTTAATAAGAAAAAGTCAGACAGACCTATTATATCTCACAGAATAATAAAGTTTTACCTGTGCGTTTATCTGTGTTATAATTGTCTATAATCGTCAACTATTTCAGCAGTATAGTTGCATTTCAATAATATACATTTGATGAACCTTGTAGAATTGTTTTTTTTTTTTTTGAGCTGTAAATGTAGATTTCAATATTTTAGACTTTGATATCCTGTATCTACAAACTGAAGATATCCTGTATCTACAAACTGAAGCTATCCTGTGTCTACATCCAGATAGAACCTTCTAATAAAAAGCTATGAAATGTCAGTGTCATTTCTTTAGAATCCCATTTTTAAAGAATATAAAGAGAAAATAAAATATCTTTAAAAAAAAAAAAAAAGAAGGTCAAATTAAAGCAAAAGTGAAGACAAATTCTACAACTTTATCTGCCAAGTATCTTCATACCCCCACTGTATTTCTTGGAATAAGTCGGCTTCGTTGCTAGCCGTAATGACAAGTAACAGTCGTGCATGTCGTGGTATCTCCCAATGGTCTCAATCAATTGTGACAATGCACCAATTCTTTATAACGTTTAATGGAAAAGAGATGAAGCAATGATGAGGAACTCGGTTTCATCACAGGGTCAGTCCCTGCAGGATCGCTGATTTCCAATCAGAGCCGGAGAATAAAAAGCGCAGGCAGGGAACACCTGCACATGGTGCACGACAATCAGAATCAATTCAATCCCAGGAAGACACAAAGCACTTGATTGACCTGAGCAATTGGAAAATAAATAAATAAATCAACCAGATTGGTTTGTACATGAAGGAATGAGTATAGTTTAATTAAACGTAATGCATACTCTTTTTTTTTTATCTCTTTGCGTGTGTGTGTGTGTGCAGACATTTCAGTCATTGCAAATAAAACCCCACTGTAAGAATTTGGTCAGTTATTTTGACAGTATTTATGCATTAGTGCTACAAATATATAATACTGTTTATGAAAACATTTTAAAGGGGGCCTTTTATGCAAAATTTAAATGTTGTTTGAACATAAATGTGAGTCGGCAGTGTGTGTACACAACCACTCTGTAATGGTAAAAATCCACCCACTCCTTTTTATATATATATATATATATATATATATATATATATATATATATATATATATATATATATATTCCCCATAAATCATAAACAGTGTCTCAAAATGAGTCGTTTTCGTTTTTCTCACCAACGTGACATCACATTTGAACAAGCCCCGCCCACAACTGGTGACAGCTTCTGCCCTATTAGCATAGATCCTCATAGTGAGCTGCACACAGTCCGCCGTGTTCTCCGTGCTGGAGCAGCTACAGTGATGAGAAGAATGTCTCGGGTTCGTAAGCGTTGTGAGTGTTCTGTTGTCGGCTGTAAAAATGAGCAGAAGAGTCTTCATGTGCTCCCGGCCTCAGAGCCACTGAAGACGCAGTGGAGAAGTTTTATTTTTGAAGGAAAATAGCTAATTTCATGTATGTCCATGCGAATCATTTTACACCAGACTGCTTTGTGACCGAGGGTCAATATAAAGTAGCATATACTAAAAGGTTTATTCTGAAGAATGGATCAATAACACCAGTTTGTGATCCAGGTTCAAATCCAGAAGACGTAATATCACACTTAATAATTTGTGAATGTTTGCAGATCGCCTTTTCGAATGAGCTTGTTAGCAGATTCCACGGCTAATGCGGATAAAGTTGCCGTCGTCTCTGGTTGTATTCATGGAGACCAGTGCTATGTCATCACTTTTATTTGTAATCTTATTGTCTGTATAATTGGTAACCGCACCGTTATTATGCACAATACAGTAAGGTGATTGTCTTTTCGAAAACTGTGTATGCTCTGTGTGAATCATGTTACACCAGACTGCTCTGTGAATGAGCTTGTTAGCAGATTCCTCATCTAATGTTGTTGCCATAGTATCCGTTGCACAGCTGTTCTCTTCCTGAAAGGGGCGGGGAGAAGCAGCTCATTTGCATTTAAAGAGACACACATGAAAACAGTGGTTTTCTTTTTTTTTTTTTTTTGCTTCCACCCAAAACGGGCCATTTACAGCCTGGTGTAATAAATGATCCGTGTGGTATTTTGAGCTGAAACTTCACAGACACATTCAGGGGACACCGGAGACTAATATTACATATTGTAAAAAGGTTCTAAATAGGTCTCCTTTAAGGCATTTTACATGCCAAGAGTATAAGAGCTCGTAATCAATCAACAGTGGTACCTGGCCTGCTCTTCATCCATCAGCCCTCCATTCTTATTTTTTTGTTGTTGTTTGCTTGTTTGTTTTGCTTTGTTTGTCTGAAAAACAAACCCTATTGGGATTGTGTAGCAACTTGGCCAAATGGAATAACGCCCATATATTCTATCCTTACAAATAAATGTCTTTTGTCAGAACTTTAACCGCTGCAACCATGTATAAATGTGACTCTTATGTAGGAATATACAGGCAGTGTAGACAAAAAAGGGGGAAATGTCTGGAAAAATACATCTTGTCTGTCTTCATATTCCCTGAGAGGCAATCAGTCAAGTCTCAGATGGTGTGAGGTTAGTGATGGTATAATAAAGTGCTTCCTTTATCAAATAATGTGTAGAGTGTCCGCCTACATCTAAAGAAAAACTGTCATTTTCTGACAATTATTTGACCCATTTCTTTCCATGTCTGTCAGGATTACTTAAGGCTGCACTGTAATATGGAATCAAAGCTGAGGGTCCTATATATTAGTATGTTCTTTTGCTTCTTTTTTTTTAATTGAGTGGAAAAAAATATAAATGTGTGTGTGTGTGTGTGTATAAAGAAATGTAGACAGAGATAAATACAGTTACAGCAGCAACTAACATGCACCACAATTCTGACCCAGCTAGAACAGATACTGATTAATATATTCAAAGCACAGCAATCCAAAATCATAAGCAATAAAAGATGCAGTGCTACATCTTTAGCTGCTGGATGTCAGGCTCTAAGAACATATTTGGTCATGACAGGAAGTGAGGCATTCTACCTGACTGCACGCTGTGATCGGACCACACAGGAGACCATAATGCTGTTGCCATGGCAGTAAGGGAAGCCGGCTGGCTTTTGAAAAACCAGACTATAATATTAGGAATGGAGCTATGGCGAGAGGAATGATGACATTACTGTGTTAGCGCTTGTCTTCTTAGTTACAGTATTACAAGGTCAATCGTTTGATGTGAATTCACTATGTACACAATTATTACTGTAAATACCATACACTGTACCATATGCACATCCACGATATGTGTCTCATGAATCAAATGCAATAACTTCAAACACAAAGAAATGCTGCTTAGACATTACTCAAGATGTTGGAATGAAAGCATGCAAGATGTCTAGATATGAAGATGTTTGGTTGAGATGATCCCTTTAAAAGCAATGATGAGCAATGTAATGCGCAAAGTGACCAGGGTAGGCATCAAGTTCCACGACTGTGCCTTCAGCCTCCAAGCTGACCAGACATTCACCAGACACTCACCAGACACTCACCAGACATTCACCAGACATTCACATTCACTGGCCCTTATTCTTGAAGTACACAAAATCCATACTGAGTAAGCCAAGCTGTCTTGGCAATGCATTGGCCTATTGTGTTCTTTGAGCCATGTCCGTGGATGAATATGAAGCTGAACCACGGAAGAGTGCCCAGTGCTACTCTTGACATACTCTAAGTTTCCTTGGTCAGTGAGGCTGATAAATACAACGGCGCTTAAAAGTTGGTGAACACTTTAGTATTTTCTATACTTCTGGATAAATATGACTTAAAACATCATCAGATTTTCACACAAGTCCTAATAGTAGACAACGAGAACCAAATTAAACAAATGAGACAAAAATATTATACTTGGTCATTTATTTATTTAGGAAATGATCCGATATTACATATCTGTGAGTGGTAAAAGTATGTGCACCTTTGCTGTCAGTATGTGGTGTGACCCCCTCGTGCAGTAATAACTGCAGATAAACGTTTGGGGTAAGTGTTGATCAGTCCTGCACGTCGGCTCGGAGGAGTTTTATCCCGTTCCTCAGTACAGAACAGCTTCAGCTCTGGGATGTTGGTGGGTTCCCTCACATGAACTGCTCGCTTCAGGTTCTTCCACAACATTTCTACTGGATTAAGGTCAGGACGTTGACTCGGCCGTTCCAAAACATTAATTTATTCTTCTTTAACCGTTCTTTGGTAAAATGATTTGTGTGTTTAGGATCGTTGTCTTGCTGTATGACCCACTTTCTCTTCAGATTCAGATCACAGACAGATGTCCAGATGTTTTTCTTCAGAATTCGTTGGTATAATTCAGAATTCATTGTTCCATCAGTGATGGCGAGTCGTCCTGGTCCAGATGCAGCAAAACAGGCACAAACCAAGATACTACCACCACCATGTTTCACAGATGTTATAAGGTTCTTATGCTGGAATGCAGTGTTTTCCTTTCTCCAAGCATAATCCTTCTCATTTAAACCAAAAAGTTATATTTGGTCTCCTCCGTCTACAAAACATTCATCCATTAGCCTTCTGACATGATCTTTAGCAAACTGCAGAGGGTCAGTAATGTTCTTTTTGGAGAATAGTGACTTTCTCCTTGTAGTCCTGCCATGCACACCGTTGTTGTTCAGTGTTCTCCTGATGGTGGACTCATGAACATTAACATTAGACAGTGCGAGAGAGGACTTTAGATGTTTAGAAGTTCCCCTGGGTTCCTCTGTGACCTCGTGGACTATTACACGTCTCGCTCTTGGACTGATCTTTGTTGGTCTCCGCTCCTGAGGAGGGGAACAATGGTGCTGAATTTCCTCCATTTCTACACAATCTGTCTGACTGTGGATGGGTGGAGTCCAAACTCTTTAGAGATGGTTCTGTGACCTTTTCCAGCCTGATGAGCATCAACAACTCTTTTTCTGAGGTCCTCAGAAATCTCCTTTGTTCGTGCTGTAATACACTTCCACAAACACTTGTTGTGAAGATCAGACTCTGATACATCCCTGTTCTTTAAATAAAACAGGGTGCTCACTCAGACCTGTTTGTAATCAGATTGATTGAAAACACCTGACTCTAATTTCACCTTCAAATTAACTACTAATCTTAGAGGTGCACATACTTTTACCCCTCACAGATATGTAATACTGGATCATTCTCCTCAGTAAATAAATGACCAAGTATAGCATTTTTGTCTCATTTGTTGAACTGGGTTCTCGTTTTCTACTTTTATGACTTGTGTGAAAATCTGATGATGTTTTAGGTCAGATTTTTGCAGAAATATAGAAAATTCTAAAGGGTTCACAAACTTTCAAGCAGCACTACAGATGGTCTGCACCTTCAATATCTACTTTTGTTATAAAGCTGCCGTAAATCCCAGAAACTCATTATTTCCTAAATTCTCAAGTCAAGTTCCGTTTCAGAAGACGTGATGTTTAAAAGATGATGCCACTATGACCACATGGCTCCACTGCAATTTTCTGAAGCATATACTTCCACTATGAATGGCAATGAGGCATCTGGGTGTTTTAGAATGAGGGCACGGGTAAAATTGCTTCTTCAAGATGCAGAAAGCAGTCTTTGCTTATTTGTTACATGACAAGGGTCTTGAATTGCCCAAAAGGTGAGCGTGAAATCTATAAAGTACAAGCTGAAATTGGATCAGTAATGCAAAACCCAGTTCCTTACATGTTTTATGGTTGCAATGCTAAGGATATAGCTGGGTGAGGGGTAGGCTTGTGAGACTGTGTGCAGTATACAGTTGTCCCATCATGCCCCTTAACTATAACCGATATATATACCTATATATATATATATATATATAAATATATATAAGGGCAGGAGATATGTGTACACCCATGTGTACACCCATTTAGCAGTACATCATTTCTACAAGGTGTCCGAAAAGCCAGGACCCAGTGGGAATATTTTGAGCAAATATGTGGATCCGAATGGCCAGCTACAGCAGCAGCTAAAATGTGCCACAAATCTCACCCAGTTAAAACGGATAGTGATGAATATATTTGGAGCACAGAGATTATGTATTCAAAATAACATGGAATAATAGATGCAATGCTACACCTTTAGCTGCTGGGTGTCAGGCTCTGAGACAATATCATACTGGCTTTTTCAATGAACATTTGTTAGGGGATGTTGGACATATTTGGCCCAAAAACAGGGAGTACGGCATTCTATCTGACTGTTACCCTGGGGACTGAGGACGGTTCAAAGTGCTATAGTGCATTTTTATGTATGTATATATATTTTTATGTACCTATCATACATGGGAGGTAAACTGCGCTGTGTGATCAGCCCATACAGGAGACCATAATGCTGTCGTTGCCATGGCAGTCAGATAAGATCGCTGGCTTTTGAAAGACCTGACTATAATAACAGGAATGGCGGTATGGCAAGAGGAACGACAATATTAGTGTGTTAGCACTTGTCTTCTTTTAAAGCATTTGAATGGTTCAAGCAATTTAAAATAAACAAATAGAAAAAAAACTTTATATTGGAGGTCATTAAGGATAGTGCATTAAACATCAAGAGTTCTTGCGATTTCTTAGTTTTAACCCAAACAGCTATGTTAACCTATGCTGTAATTGAAAGCCTTTGCACATTGTTGTGTATAACACAACAAGGATTAACAAGGATTCACTGCTATTGTATTATAAAGTTGTCCAAACAACCTTGACTCGCCGAACAGACTTCATTTCACACTATCTGTTGTTACCCAGATGAGGACGGGTTCCTTCTGAGTCCGGTTCCTCTCAAGGTTTCTTCCTCATTTCATCTTAGGGAGTTTTTCCTCACCACCGTCACCACCGGCTCGCTCAATAGGGATAAATTCACACACTTAAAATCTCCATCCTGTGTTTATATGTTTCTGTAAAGCTGCTTTGAGACAATGTCCATTGTTAAAAGCGCTACACAAATAAAACTGAATTGAATTGAACCTATGTGATGAAGACAGTAAAGTGGGACAAACTGGATATGAGCTGTGATCTACAAGCAGTTACACACTGGTGCGGACACAATAGTATCACTTGCTAAGGAATGTTTCTTTTGGCCAAAAATTGGAGAGGATGCTTAAAACAAAGAACACCCAACAGAATAACCAAGACACCGATTCAGAGCAATGAAACATCTTCCCCTTTAGGAATGATTGCAATTGACTATTTGCACCTTGAAAGGAGTAAGGTAGGAGTCAAATATATATTAGTAATTATAGACCACTTCACAAAATATGCATAGGCTTATGCAACATCAAATAAATGCGGCCAAACAGCAGCTCATAAGATCTTTGATAAGTTAATACCTCGCTTAGGATATCCATCCAAAATTCATCATGAACAAAGCAGAGAATTTGAAAACAAACTGTTCAGGAAGTTGCAAAGTTATAGTGGAATCCAGCACTCAAAAACTACCCCAACATCTGCAAGCAGATCCAGCTTAAGGTTTCAACAGAACTGTGTTAAGCATGTTGAGAACTCTAGAGGAGATGCAAAAACCAAACCTCAATAAAGTTGTCCATGCTTACAATCCACTGGATACTCTCCATATTTCCTTTTGTTTGGATGAGAACCTGATGATCAATCTGATGTTTTCCAAAAAGAGTGAGACTCATGTTTCCCAATAAGGATATGCTAAAAAGTGGAAAGCATCAATGCAGGAAGCATACGACATTGTGACAAAGAACCTGAAAAAACAGCCGCAAGATGACAAAAATACTACAACCAAAACACACGGAGCTCAGTCCATAAACCTGGAGATCACATATTAGACAGGAACCTATCAGAAAGAGGAGGACCTGGTAATATACAAGCCTACTGGGAGAACAAGGTCCATGTGGTGAAGGATAGGAGAGGAGAAAATAGCCCTGTTATGTAATTCAGCCCTTGAATGGAGATGGACAACAACGAGTTCTACACAAGAATCTTCTTACCCTGCCCACAAAACCCGGTGGCAGAGCTCCATCGCTGGATCTACCACCCAGTGTCCACCCCTTGAGCCCAGATGGATTCGCTTCCCCGCCTCGCCAAATGTTGGCTTCAACTAAAGCGGCGCACCGCCACCGAGGTAGTCGAGCGGCTGTTCATGATCCATTTTCTATGGGCTCTGTGAGTATGTGACTCAGTATGTGAGTCCATGTGGAGTCCAAATCTGCAGATGAACATAGAGAACAAGTTGAGTTAGAGGAACCAGTTGCTGAAATGAAAAGTGAACAAGCAAATGAATTTGAGGATGAAGCAGAGCTAATCAGATGTTCTGTTGGGGTCCGGCAACCTAAAGTAATTTACACCTCTAATGAACTGGGTAAGCCAATTTACAGGGCAGTGAAATATTGTTATGTGATGAACAGAGACTGTTCATGAAATAAAACATCAACTGAAACAGACAGTGTTTCATTAAGTGTTCAGAAAAAAAGGTTCATATGCTTGGTTCAGACTTGAAACAAGTGAAAGAAGCAACGACTGTGATCTGTTCAAATCAAAGAAAACAACACACGGGTACACATCTTGAGAAAAGAGTTTATTGTCAGAAGTGGAGATGGTCAACAAAAGCCTTCTGTAATAGAGACATGTCTACAACTCGTAGCATTAAAAGTGTAAAAAGAAAAAGTTACATTAAGCTTGGTGTGATTGTAAAGATCACCATTATAGCATTATAGCAACTACATCCTCGACACCATGACCAGTGTCTCAGAACTGTTGGGCAAATGTGAACGTGTGGCCGAGATCACTGAGCGTCAGACTGACAGTGCTGTTCAAGGGTGTGGCTGATTCACTGCCAATTAGCCCGCTTAAGGCCCAGATACTAGAACAGTCAGGAACACTCTGGAGGAGGTAGACATATCATCGTCTACAATTCTACATTCAAGAGAGTCCTTCATGAGTGTAAATACAGACGATGAACCTCAAGAAGCATACCACTGCAAACACTCAAGAACAGAAAGGCCACATTAGACTTGCTAAAAAACCTCTCAAAAAAAGCCTGCCCGGTTCTGACACATGATTAACTTGTACCAGCGTGATGGGAAGAGAAGAGTACAGAGAAGGAAAGGACGGGCTTGTGTTCCAAAGCATACCACATCATCTGTAAAACATGTGGAGGAAGTGTTATAGCATGGAGATGTATGGCTGCCAGTGGAAGTGGGTCACTGGCACTTATCAATGACTTTTAATGGAAGTAACAGGATGAATTCTGAAGTGTACAGAGCTATACTTTCTGCTCAAATGCTGCAAAACAGATAGGACATCTCTTCGCAGTACAGATAGATAATGACCCAAAAAACATACCTTAAAAGTAACCCCAGAGCTTCTTAAGGCAATGAAATTAAATGTTCTTAAATGTCCAATGACCTCAACCCAACTGAGCAAGTTTTACACGTACTGAAGTCTGAAGGCAGAAAGACCCACAAACTCGCAGTAACTGAAGGCAGCTGCAGTAAAGGTCTGGCAAAGCATCTCAAGGGAGGAAACGCAGCATTTGGTGATGTCCATGGGTTCCAGATTTCAGGCAGTCATTGACTGCAAAGGATTTGCATCCAAGTATTAAAAATAATCCTAATACTTAAGATTAAGTTAGCCTGTTCAATTACGTTTGAGCCTGTGAAAATGGAGGGACTCTGCAAATAAAATTAATTAATGCAATACTTTTGTTAAAACCTTATATCAAATCCATTGCTGTGGTGTACCGAGGCAAAATTACAAAAATCACCGTCCAAATACCTACGGACCTGGCTGTTTAACGTAACGTTAAGGCGCTTTAAGGAGCAGAGAAACCCACTGCTGGATAGGTTGGCAAAACTAAGCTGTGGCACTTGAAAAATAAAATAAAAATGGTCTTCTCTGGTCTGGTAAATAAACAGCAGGATGACTTTTTCAGGATTTATTAACTGAAACAAAAGTTTGTGGTAGTGTTACGTGCAGGTTAAAACTAGCCAGTGAACTGTGTAGCTTTAGTAGATGTGTAGATATGGCCAGCAGATACGTACTGTACAAGAAGATATTTATTATTCAGTAAATCCACTGGTAAAGCAAGAAACAAAAACATTAAACATAAAACCTCTACACATCTGTCTCTGACAAATGCCGGTCAGGAACTCCAGAATCCTTCAGTCATAAATATGGCGTCACATCAAACAGATCAATAAAATATTTCTTGCACTTCATTGGGCCAGGTCTGTACATTATAATGTGTATTCTATGGTCATTTACTGTATGTCCCATCATCATAAAATAAAATAATCCACAAAGGCTTAGTCTCACACTGAAAACCAACATTTTCTGAATCACACTGAATACATATACGAAATAAGCTTTTCATGACTAAATCATATTTTGTGTGACTCAATATGAAAATGTTTGGTCAATAGTTTGAAGTGAATTTACTATGTACACAATTATTAAATATCATATACTGTACCATATGCACATCCACAATATGCTTCTCATGCATCACATGAAATAACTTCAAACATACCATTCTTTATAGTAGGACATTTTTATATTTTACTATATTCAGTGCACAGGAACCAGTATATTATTTACATATCATGACTAGGCTGGGATTGTTCTTTTATTTGAGGTTAAGTGATTTAACACAGTCATGTGAAAAGTGGGGTTAAATGTTATACTCGTGTGCATAAAGCAGTGTTATAAATAAAACTGTAAATAAATTAGAATGTATCTTCGATCGCAGCTCCAGCAGAAGCAGATTGTCCGAGGTGTGATGAATGCATTGTGTGTATGCTTTCACTTTCTCTTGCAGCTGTAAAGGAATGCATACACGGGAAATATATTGAATATCACAGATAATGTACGACAGTTATATATAATATTAGAGATGCACCAATACTAAATTTCTCAGCCGATATCGATGAGCGATTACTCAGAGTGATATCGACCGATACCGATACCGATACCGATAGTTCTGTCTTTTATACCTTCTTATAAATGAATAATAATTAATTCCACAATTCTGAAAGAAATGCAAATAAAAACTTTATTCTCTCCATTTCAGCACGTTGTTTGACAGTAACTGGTCTCATCAACACAAAACACATGACTCTAATGAACATGAACACATGAACTCGACTCTGAAGATTAAAGTAAGATTATTAACTTATTGAATGTTATTCATTCATATGAACATTGACTGAATGATAAAAATCCTCCTGTTAGTCTCACATTCACTCTCCACACACACAAGCATTTCTACTTCATCATGAACATCACACTGGTCATATATAACATCCACTTTTTATATCTTAACATTCACTGGATATGAAATATACGACTCTACAAATATATTTTTCTGTGTAATATATACTTCATCACCTCATCTCCATGTACATCTTTTAACAGTGTACCGGCCCTTTAATTCAGCTCGAGCAGCGCGGCAAAAAAATAAATTCGACTCGGCGCTGGAACTCCCGCTTCACTGCTGCAGCGTCCGGTGTGGAATATCATCAGTGCAGAGATTACAGAGATCACACACTGCAGGTTTGTCCTCATTCCACACAAGAGATATCGTCTTTACACACAGCATGACATCCATGTGTTTTCCCGCCCTCTTTTGATTGACAGGATATGATCAGCCCTGATCAGCGGATGTTTTTAAACTATCGACCAATGGCCCATAGAGGGAAAAATTGCCTTTATCGGACCATACATTGGTGCATCTCTAGTATATATATATGATATGATATACTTGAAGAAAACCACAAGAAAAATTCACTTTTTCAATCATTTATGCAACAGACATATTAATAGACCTCATATACCTGTGGGAAAAGTAAGTACACCCTTGGCCTCAGAAGCTCATATTGTGCCCTTTAGCAGAAAAACTACTTATAGGCATTTTACATAATTATCCACCAGACTAGCTGGAATTTTTGACCACTCTTCCATGCAACAATCTTTCAGCTGTCCTTTCAAGATGTTTGAGGGTTTTCTTGCTTGTACTGACCCCTTTCAAATCCCCTCACAACATTTCAATGGGGTTCAAATGCTTTGTCTCGGCCATTCCGTAACCCTCCATTTCTTCTTTCTGAGCCGTTCCTTGGTGGATTTGCTCGTGTGCTTAGGATCATTATCCTGGTGAAAGGTCCACTTTCGGTTCAACTTGAACTTTTGGACAGATGGCCTCACATTATCTTCAAGCACTATTTGACCTTGAAATGTGAAGGATCTGGAGAGGTTCTGTATGGAGGAACGGTCTCAGATCCCTCACCATGTATTCTCCATCCTCATCAGGCGTTATAGGAGAAGACTCAGAGCTGTTATCTTGGCAAAGGGTGCTAGCATAAAGTATTGACTGAAAGGGTGCCAATAATTGTTGCACGGCTATATATATATATATATACATATATTTTTCATAAACATGTGTTTTGTTTGCAGTTGTTTGATATCCATGAGCGCAGAGTATTTTTGTGAATTTTTTAAACAAAAGTTCAAAAGGTTAAACAATACAGACAATTTTTCACAGCATTCTTTGCTCATATTTACCCAGGGTGCCAATATTAGTGGAGCACATTGTAGATGTGGAGAAATGACTGCTACCTGCATGACGTATGGTTGAATTGCCTCCTCCTGGCTGCACACAGACATGGAGCATATCTCCGTGTGGATGTCACCTCTTTGGGAATACATTCACATTTTTCTATGTCAATTTCACAATCCTCTGCCTTTGTGTTGGAAGGAGTTTTTGCTGAAACAGAAAGGTAACAGACTGTTAATCATTACACTCAGTCCCTTCAACCCTGTACACCTCTTCTGATTTAAAAAAAAAAGAAGAAGAAAAAAAACTAAAGCAAAATTGTTAAATGTATTTTTAAAAGACTAGAAGGTAATTACAGAATCGGGTTGATAACTGCTCCACTGCAACACAAATATTTGCTAGTAGAGCATTCTGAAAAGTTGACCTGTAGACCTGTCCACTAGGCTCCCAATGCAGAGCTTAGTGCATTCCATTAAAATGACAATGCATTTGAAAGCACAGCAGTGAAGATCCTGCCTTACACCCCCAAAATGAGTTTTATGAAAATTACAACCCCAATTCCAAAAAAAAGTTGGGACAGAATGGAAAATGCTAATAAAAACATAGAGGAGTGATTTTTGTAAATGTTCTTTGACTTGTATTTAAACTAAAAACCATAAAAAAACAAAATATTTGATGTTTTATCTGATCAACTGCATAGTTTTTTGAAGATAAATGTTTATCTTGCAACATGTTCCAAAAAAATTCAGACAGGGGCAGTTTAGGACTAATAGCGATGTGACGAGTTGGAATTAGAAGGTGATGTGAGACAGGTGGGGCAATCGTCTAATCATAGTATATAAGGAGAATCCAAAAAAGACCTAGTCCTTCAAGAGCAAGAATCTGCCAACACATGTGTCAGCGCTTTTGGATGCCCAAAATCCAAAGACAAATCGGTAGGATTTTGGGCGTTTCACCTTCTACAGTGCACAATATAGTTAAAAGATTCAAGGAATCCGGTTAAATCTCGGTGTGTAAAGGGCGAGGATGAAAACCACTTCTGAATGCGTGTGATCTCCGATCCCTCAGATGTCACTGTCTTAAAAACTGCCATGAGTCTGTAATGAGATCCTGACATGGGCTCGGGAATACTTTGGTAAACCTTTGTCAGTCGACACCATTCGCCGCTGCATCCAAAAGCCAGCGTCTGTCATGGTATGGGGGTGTGTCAGTGCCCATGGTATGGGTGTGTCAGTGCCCATGGTATGGGGGTGTGTCAGTGCACATGGTATAGGGGTGTGTCAGTGCCCATGGTATAGGGGTGTGTCAGTGCCCATGGTATGGGTGTGTGTCAGTGCCCATGGTATGGGTGTGTGTCAGTGCCCATGGTATGGGTGTGTCAGTGCCCATGGTATGGGGGTGTGTCAGTGCACATGGTATGGGTGTGTGTCAGTGCCCATGGTATGGGTGTGTCAGTGCCCATGGTATGGGGGTGTGTCAGTGCACATGGTATAGGGGAGTGTCAGTGCACATGGTATGGGTGTGTGTCAGTGCACATGGTATAGGGGTGTGTCAGTGCCCATGGTATAGGGGTGTGTCAGTGCCCATGGTATGGGTGTGTGTCAGTGCCCATGGTATGGGTGTGTGTCAGTGCCCATGGTATAGGGGTGTGTCAGTGCCCATGGTATAGGGGTGTGTCAGTGCCCATGGTATAGGGGTGTGTCAGTGCACATGGTATAGGGGTGTGTCAGTACCCATGGTATAGGCGTGTGTCAGTGCCCATTGTATAGGTAACACACATCTGTGAGGGCAACATTAATGCAGAAAGATATTTAGACAATTTGGAGGAACATACGCTGCCATCCAGAGCAGAACAAGGCCAAACCACATTCTGCCCGGATTACAAGCGCATGGTTGCGTGAGCAGAGAGTGCGGGTGCGAGCATGGCCTGCTGCAGTCCTGACCTGTCTCCCACTGAGAATGTGTGGCGCATTATGAAGCACAAAATAAGGCAACGAAGGAACTGTACAGCTGTGCAGCTGAAGAAATGCATGATGGACGAATGGGGGAAAATTCCACTTGCTAAACTTAACCAACTGGTGTCTTCACTCCAGTCGTAAACAGTTGACTGTCCCAACGTTTTTGGAGTGCGTCACAGTCAAATAATGTGTTAATAATGTGTTTTCAATATAGTACAACGTGCACTGAATTTTCAAATGACTCTTTTTGGGTTGTTTTTTTTTTTTTTTTTTTGCATCTTCCATACTGTCCCAATTTTTTTGGAACTGGGGTTGTAATCTAAAAATATTCTAAGATAATTGACAGGAATTGTGGCCATGGAAAACTTGATTTAACCCACAAACTAGCCTGTCGATATGGTTGTGACAATCCACGTTCTGAGATTTACTGAATCATGTCCAACGACAGCGTTCCAAACAAAATTAAATTCAAATAAGATCGCAAAATACGTTTTAGAGTTGGCAAAATAAGCTTACACAGACTAAAGCAATATTAAACCAAAAGGCAACAACAACTCAATGTTAAAATGCTCACAAAAGAAATGTTGCTTGAAAATCACACAGGAAGCTGGAATGAAAGCATGTAAGATATCTGGATCTGAAGATGTTTGGTCCAGATGCTCCCTGTAAAGCTTCATGATGAGAAAAGCGATCAGCGAAGTCAACAAGTTCCACAAGGTCGCCTTCAGCCTCCAAGCTGACCAGACAGAACATTCACTGTTGCTTGGAGTCACACATAATCCATATAGAGTAAGCCAAAATGAATGCTACTTCCAAAGTCTCAGCTCCAGTGGTATATGGACCTCCAGTGATTTATGGCACATGCATCAATGGATGTCCACCATGAATGAATTTTTACAATAACGGTGATGATGTGAAGGCCAGGGTACCTTGAATTGAGAATGGTGTGCATACTACTAGTTCATTGCAACCTTAGGAAAAGAAAGTTTATTGCTGGTTTAGTTGATTGTGCTCTGAACACTCTGTCCATTTCTGAGGAGGCTGTTTGACCTTGACTAAAACTGATTGCTTAATTGTATTTCCTGAGGGCTGTCTTGGCAATGCAGTGGCCTATTGTGGTGTTCTTTGAGTCAGGTCTGTAGGTGAATATGAAAGGGACGGGCATTGACATACTCCAAGTTTCCTTGGTCACTCAGGCTGATAAATAGATGTTCTGCACCTTCAGTACCTACATTGTTACATGGCTATTGTAAATCCCAGAAACTCATTATTCTCTGAATTCTCAACTCAAGTTTCTTTTCATTTTTTAAAAGAAGATGCCACTATAACCACATGGCTCCACTGCAATTTTCTGAATCATACACAATGGAGTTAATAAGGACAAGGGCGAACAGATGGACACAACACTTTCTATTTTCCACAAGAGGAAATTGTGCCTTTGTTTTCTCAAAACTGGCTCTCAGCATAGAAATGTGCACCATCACCACAATAAAGAGTCCTTTCTTCACACTGCATTTCTTCTCTTTTCAGGATATCCTTAACCTCAAAAACATTCTTCTCGCTCAAATGGATCGGTTGGAAAATGCCCATGTGCTTGATCTGTGCAGAGACAGACCTGAATCAACTGTGACTGAGAGACGTGGTTATTTTTATTTGGCAGTTCATAAGAGGTTCATGCCACCTGGGCTCCATTCTTCATTTACACATTATTGAGCTGGATTGGCTTGTTTGATGATTTGACACGATCCTGTATTTGGCCTGATCCTGTATTTAGTTGCTGTTGGACACCGAATGTGCTGAAACTGCTCAGCAGAAGGCGTATTCAAGATAAACAAGGTTAAACTGAGCATTTTAATTTAGTGCTAGGAAAGCGTTTATGTCCGATAACTCAATCCAGCTTTATTAATTAACTTCTAAGGTTTGTTTGAGGAACCAATCTACTGTAGAATGATCACAACTAGTAAACATGCCATCTTATTTTGGATTTGTTAAGTGGCACATGAAGAATGGGGTACTGCTTCCTGCGGCTAATCTGCAGGAAGTCAGGTAGTACCATGGCCCAGGTGAGCCCAGGTGAGAGATATAAAGAGAGATAAGAGAATAACACAATGCATTATGAGGCCCTTGCATTTTTCTTCATACTTTTTGGGTAGTGCTTCAAGAACTAGGTCCTGTTCCATTCAGGGGGCTTAGACAGCATCCCTTCAAATAATTGATTCATGATTTAAGATGACTGATCATTGTGCATGGTTTTGGGGAGGTTCAGCAGATTTCAGCAGTTCTTTTATGGTGGCTGAAATTCTCTGTAGTCGTTGGGTGTGATCCCTCAAAAGTTCCCATAACACAGAGGGCGCAAACTGGAATTTCCCCAGTACTGTTGGATCCAAATTTTTGCAATGAAGCCTTCTATTCTATATAGAAGTATTTACAAAGAGAGAGAATTATTCCAAAGTTGGCCCACAAAAGGTCATGGACAAATAAAGGCACAGGGATAGTGCAAAGCCAAGAATCAGCAAAACGCCCAAGCACGAAAGTATCAATATGAAACATAATTGCTGAGGAAACAGCTCAGAACTTCCTGCGAAATCTGGTGAATGTATCAGAGATGCATATAGCAGTTAACTGGTTCTCATATTTACAAAGGGCTCGAATTGCTCTCAAGATTAAAATGACATGCAAGTAATCATTCATTCATTTAGCTTCAGTAATCGCGTTATCCTAGTCAGGGCTGCGGTGGATCCAGAGCCCTGGATGAGATGCCAGTCCATTCACACACGTGTGTACACACACATTCACGCCTAGGGGCAATTTAGCAGAGCCAGTTGGCCCACTTGTATGTTTTTGGATAGTGGGAGGAAACTGAAGAAACCAGCGGAAACCAACAGAGGACATGCACAACAGAAACCCGAGCCCAGGATAGAACTGGGGACGCAGGAGCGGTCAGGCAGCAACGCTACCCTCTGTGCCACCATGCCACCCAGGGACATAATGTTTTTATAAAATCTAAAACTGAGTACAAGTCTTTCTAAAGCAAGCTATAATATGAATGTCCTATAACCAACATCTAGTGGATTTCCTGCTGACTTCCTGCCAAATATAATTAAACTGCAAATGAAAGTGAGCTGCATGCTTTTCTGACCTTGATTGCTGGAGGGATAAGGTACACACCGATCCTCCACACAGTCCCATATGAGCCCTCGGTCACATAGTCTTCTGGAGTCTTCTGACTGGCGAATGGGAAAACACCTGTGGTTGGATTTTACGTGTGTACACGCACACACACACACACACACACACACGCACACAGAAATGAGTTCAATGATGAAGCTTGGCACACCACACATCTGACACTGTGCAGACGATAAGGGGCTGGTTTGTGGATGTTCACAGCCTTAATTGATCTAGGAGACGTTTAGAAGATCTCTTCCAGAAACAGACTGTCTTAATGAAATCACTATCTCCATTTACTATTACTTTGTCATGTGGAGCTGTCAGATTAAGAAGTGCATCTGAAATGATTGTCGGGCCCATAGTCAGACCATGGACCTGTGTAAAAATTTCTAGCATCTCTTGGTGAACATTTAGAATAAATATCAATCTCAAACTCACTAGACAAAATATGATGCCACTGACGTAAGGCACAGTGTTAATTTGAGATAATGAAGCCGATACTGACCCGCTCTTCCTGTGTGGCAGAGCTTGTCTGCGAATCATCTGCGGTTCCTGGCATTTACACGCCGTGTGGTTAGCTACGCTGATCAGCATCGGCTCAGGCCCATACTTAAACGGCACCACACTCAGAAGCTAAAAGGAACAGATCCAACGACAATTATCTTACTAATAACCAACGGCAACAACATTATAATGCTTTTAACTATTAAAAAATACTTCCTAAAGGATTAACACCTGTAAAACGGCGTACACAGATTAAACAAATAAGATCATTAAGATTAAAATGCCAAGCTGGTCATTACATATGATAGTTTTAGCAGTTTGAAAAATCCTTTCAGACAGCTGAACGACGCCTAAATATGCCGGTCACAAATTACTTGGTCCATTCACAGAGTATTAAGAGTATTAACAGAGCCCAGTATTTTTAAGAATAAGAGTCTGTGAATTAAGTTATGGCCAGTTACGTCTCGACTAGACTTGGTGTTGAACTTTATAAATCTTTATACACAGTGGATAAAAAAAATAAATAAAAAGGTCTACACACGATTTTGTGATTAAACCAAGATAAATCATGTCCAATCTTTTTCTACCTTTAATGTAATATAGCAACCAAAATAATTCGAGTGAAAAACAAACAGACCCATTTCAGGGGAAAAAAGGAAAAAGACTCATAATAACCTGGCTGCACACCATTTTATAACGAGCAACGCGACTGTGCTCAGAATTAACCAATCCCATTCCGACTCGGGTTCAAAAGTAATTATCATACTGTTGTCATCAATGCCATGATTTTCATTAACCCCAAATAAAGATCGCCTGTTTCTGTAGGACTTTCCAGACATCCTCTTGGTTTCATCCAACTGCTAAAGCCTTCACATGTAAAGCGCTTACAAAGCATGTACGGGGTCTCACTGTCGAAAGGTATCAGTGAGGACAGTGGTACAAAATCATTTCCAAAACATTACCATGGAACACTGAAGGCCATGTGGAGTTTATTATAGCACAAGTGGGAAAAATGGAGCTCCACAGTAACATTACCAAGAACAGAACTTCCCTCCAGAATTGACAAGATATACGAGATGAAAACTTATCAGTGAGGCTGCTAAGAGTCCTACAGCAACGCTAAAGGAGCTGCGGAAATATCTGGCAAGTACTGTTCACTTCCTGCATGCGACAACAGTCTCTTCTAATCTTCATTTCTGGGCTAGTGGGCAGGGTGGCTAGTCAGAATGGGGGGAAAAAACATCAAAGTCCATTTAAATAACCCCAAAGCATGTGGTGAAATGTGGTGGTGGTGGCAGCATCATGCTATGAAGCTGCTGCTCTTAAGCTGAGAATGGGGCTTTAGTCAAAATAGAAGGAATCAAGGATAGGCCCAAATACCAATCTATTTCAGCACAAAAAACTTCAGGCTTCTGTTAGACAGCCAAAGATGAAGAGGAAAAAAATATATATATATATTTTCCAGCATGATAATGACCCAAAGCACAAATCCAAGTCAACAAAGGAATGGCTTCAACATTCTGAAAAGGCCCAATCAGGGACCAGATCTAAATCCTATTGAAAACCTGTGGAATCACTTAGGAGAAGGCTGTGCACAGGAGACTTCCTAACAATTTGACAGACCTGGAGCATTTCTGCAAGGAAGAGTAGAATAAATCTGCCAAATTAAGATTTGCATATGAGATCAAGTCAGGCAAATCTACCGAGTGCTGTACTACAAGCAGAAGGCGCTTTAACAAAGATGCATTAAGGCGTGTGCTTTTCTTTTTTTCATTGAAACATTTCTATTTGTTTCCCAGTTTCATTCTGTTGGATGCCATGCCGCATTAAAGGTGGAAAAACGAAGATTTGACATGATTGATCGTGTTTCCTTTTGTTCAGATAAAAAAAAATCTTGCAATTTCCAACTGTAGACTGTTAAATATCCACTATATACGGTTGATAATTGAGGTGGTGGTCACTTCAGCACAGCTTACTTGATTAGAGAACATAAGAACAGAATAGATAAACAGGACATTTTCACATTAGTTGTCAATTGCAGGCATATTCATTGGCAAACAATACGCAACGTTGTGAAGTAAATACTCAGGTAGGTCTTTACCAGATGACCTGCTTACTCTTGAGTAATTTCCTTGAAGACTATTTTATGTTCACTCAAATGAATTAATAATTGAGTATTACACTCAAGTCTGTGTGCTCTGTACCCTTTCCATAACTGACTTAGGCTGCATCCTGTACAATGGACAATTGGTTAAAACAACAACAAAAAAGAGTGAAAGTGTTAGGAGAGAAAGAGAGATCAGTACTATTTTATCAACATAGGTGGTGCTGGTGTTGCGGCACGTGACCCCCTCTTTGTTGCAGCAGCCACTACATCTGAACACGGAGACACATGGTGGCTTGAAGAACATGTCGTTGCTAGTGCCGAGCTCCTGAGCCACATCTACACACGTCTCCCGGGGCATGCACTGCGTTTTCTGCCACTCTTCATCAATGGCTAGAACAAAGCACAGTATACATTAACGATATGGATTCTTTCAACAAAGCTTCAATCTCTAGGGCACAGAGGGTTTTTTTTTTTTTTCCATATACTGTTAAACTGTAAACTTTTGAATATAGCCTTTTAAAAGTAATTTTCCGAATATGTTGTTCAAATGATTATTACCCACTGTACAGGTACACTACATTATTTTAAAGATAATAAAATACATCGATTTTTCTTTTCCTTTCCTCTTGATGACTACTGGTTTCCTTTTTGCCATCCAGTGAAAGTCCAGCTTTATAAAGTGCTCAGACATTGCTGACTGATGCTATTTTTATCATCACTTTGGGGTGTTCTAGATCTTGTTGACCTCACAATGCCATTTCTTTTCTATCATGTAGCTCAGTATGTACTGTATAAACAGCCTTATCTATAGTTTGGTTTGTATGGTGCTTCATCCATTTCTTAATGTCAGACAGTGTACACAAAGATGTTTACAAACCTAATCTTTGAGATTGATATATATATATATATATATATATATATATATATATATATAGATAGATAGATAGATAGATAGATAGAGAGAGAGAGAGAGAGACATATATTTCATATAATACAGTAATATATATATATATATATATATATATATATATATATATATATATATATATATATATATATATATATATAAAACTTATAATAATTTATTGTATTCATTGTTGATTCACCACTGCACTATTCACACTTTTTTTTTTTTCAGTCCTTCAGTTAGTCTATTGACTCCCTTCCCAGTTCATACATCATCCAAATGTTTTTTTTTTCATTTCCTTTTAATTTGTAACGAGGTATACCACATGTAATTAGAGACAAATGTTTCGTTGTTTGATCTGTGTTTATGTGTGTGGTCTCATTTGTGTGTGTGTGTGTGTGTGTGTGTGTGTGTGTTTATATATCTGTACTGCTACCTTTGAGTACCTCCAGGCTGTAAGAGTTGGCAGCAAAGCGTGTGAATCTGTGCGATCCCACTGAGGGCGAACGGAATTCTGGGAAGGAGGCCGAGTCAACATGTTTCAGCTTTAGACGACACCTCCACAGCTTCCAGTCTGGGAAGTCAGTCAACATGAGCAGCTCATCCAGGCTTGCAGCTGACCTGATGTCTTTCTCCCACTTCTCCTGGTTTATTTCCTGCAGAAAGATGATTATAGTAAGGCATTAACACGAATGAGGTGGCACAAGGACTGGGAACGTAAGGGAAAACAAAAATGGTCTATTATGTTTTCAAAATTATTACCAGCAGATTTTATAAGACCGCACTCATTCTCACCACAAGAGAGCAGCAGAAGCAAGTGTAATTTCTTAACACCAGTTGGATGATCTTAAAAAAAGACAAGAACTCCAGTTATGTTGCTTCATGACTTTTGGCAGCAGTCTTGAGAACAGAGTGAAAGTTCTTTCGGGATGCACGGATTTTATTTTTTTCCCCTCAACAGATCAAAAAGGGCATGTTATGTGTGTTCAAAAAGAAGAGCGAGCACAATATCACTACCCATGGAGGTTTATTTATGAATACGTAAATAAAAAATGATAGCCTTTATTGTGACCTTTGCAAATACAGTGCAGTAAAATATATACATAATATAGTTATATACTGCATTATATAGACCTTACTGCAGGGATATGATGTCACATTGCATCTTTTTAAATATTTGAATAAAATAATAACAATATTATGTCATGTAAGCATGGACAGCCTAAAGATCAGTGAGATTACTGTGGATGGTTCCATATAGAAACCGTAAAGATGGCTGTAGCTGTTCTTCCTTGGATAGCTTTAGGACTGCAACTGCTGCAAACAGTTTTGCGCTCGAGTTTCCTTAACTGAACAGTTCATAATGTCAACAATACAGACTTCAAGTTAAAACGATAATGAATCCAGAAATGACTCTGATGTTCAGATTCATAAGTTGCTCATCAGCTCATAAGTTCCTGTTTACACAATTGCACTTTTTGACTATATAGTATAACAGTTATAGAAGGGAAATTAGGACCCAGATGAGGACGGGTTCCCTTTTGAGTCTGGTTCCTCTCAAGGTTTCTTCCTCACATCGTCTCAGGGAGTTATCAGGGAGTTTTGTCACAGTCGTCTCTGGCTCGTTAGGAATACATTTATAAATGTAAAATTTATAGCGGAATTTACAGTGCTGTGAACAAGTATTTGCTCCTATCCTGATGACTTTTTTTTGACTGTTTTTGTGTATACCGTTTTTAAACGACATTATTTGTTGAAGCAAAAAAGTTATCCAATATTAACTTGGCCTGTGTGAACGTATATTGTTACTAATTCTTCAAATCTATGAAACTGCACTGATAACAGGGTTCAACTGGACTTGACACAGCCAGACCTGATTACTGCCAGACCTGTTCAATCAAATCAACACTTAAATAGAACTTTTTTCAACAGAATAGAACTTTTTTATTCCTCCAACAGCGACGACTCATCCAGGAAGTCACAAAAGAGCCAAGGACAACATCAAAAGGAACTACAGACCTCTCTTGCATCAATAAAGGTCACTGTTCATGACTCCACTATCAGAAAGACACTGGGGAAAATGGCTCCATGGCAGAGTGGCGAGGTGAAAACCACTGCTAACCCAGAAGAACATTAAGACTCGTCTGAATTTCACCAAAACACACCTTGATGATCCTCAAACCTTTTGGGAGAATGTTCTGTGGATTGATGAGTGGAAAGTGGAACGGTTTGGAAGACAGGGTCCTGTTACATCTGGCGTAAACCAAACACAGAATTACACAAAAAGATCATCATACCTACGGTCAAGCATGGTGGAGGCAGTGTGATGGTGTGGGGATGCTTTGCTGATTCAGGGCAACGTGCAGTAATTGAGGGAAACATGAATTCTGCTCTCTACCAGAAAATCCTAAAGGAGAATGTCTGATTTTCAGTCCGTAAATCGAAACTCGAGCGTGACTGGATTATGCAGCAAGACAACGATCCAAAGTGTAGGAGTAAATCCTAGTCCTAGAAGTAACTGAAAGACTGATCTCCAGTTATCAGAAGCGTTTGATTGTAGTTATTGCTACTAAAAGGTGGCACAACCAGATTTTAAGTTTAAGAGGGGCAATTAGTTTTTCACATGGGTGATAGGTGTTGGATAACTTTTTTGCGTCAATAAAAAATACACATAAAAATATTGTATTGTGTGTTTACTCAGGTCGGCTTTGTTTTATGTCGAAGATCTAAAACTATTCAGTATGAGATATACACAAAAAAAAAAACAAATAAAAAATCCGGACTGAAAAGAACTTTTTCACAGCACTGTATATATTTCTGTAAAGCTGCCTTGTGACAATTTACATTGTTAAAAAGTGGCATATAAATAAAATCTCACTGAATTGAACTGAAATTGAATATTGTATGTGCAACGATAATCTTTATTTTCTTTCAGTGTGCCCAGTGTTCCTGGGAGTGGCTCAGGATCCACCACAGCCCTGGCCAGGACAAATGAGGGAGTTAGCATTCAGAAGTAGGACAAGCTACACTTGGTGAGTATAACCACAAAAGACTGAAAAAAAAAACAACAAAAAAAACAAAACTGTAGCTCATTTAAAGAAAGCTAATGCTACATGTTACCCAGTTTGGGTTTGCAAACATCTAAAACAGCACATATACAGTAAATACACCACTGATAATACAATAAACCACTGACAGATGATGTAAATAACATTGATTATCTCATTACAGTGGCACCTGTGTGGTGGGATATATTAGCTAGAAAGTGAACAGTAAGCTCTTGAAGTCGATGTGTTGGAAGCAGGAAAAATGGGCAAGCGTAAGGATCTGAGCAAGTTTGACAAGGGCCAAATTGTGACGGCTAGATGACTGGGTCAGAGCATCTCCAAAACGGCAGGTCTTGTCGTGTGTTCCCAGTATGCAGTGGTTAGAACCTACCAAAAGTGGTCCAAGGAAGGATAACTGGTGAACTGGGGAGCATGGGTTAGCCCATCTGGTCTGATCCATCCCACAGGAGAGCTACTGTAGGCCAAATTGCTGAAAAAGTTAATGATAGAAAGGTGTCGGAACACACAGTACATCACATCTACCCGCGTACGGGACTGCGCAACCGCAGGCTGCTCAAAGTGGCCATGCAGACCCCTGTCCACCATCAAAAGTGCCTACAATAGGCCCATGAGCATCCCAGCTGGACCATGGAGCAATGAAAGTTGGCCTGGTCTGATGAATCATGTTCTGTTTTACATCATGTGGAGGGCAGGGTGTGTGCATCGCCTACCAGGGAAAGAGATGGCACCAGGATGCACTGTGGGAACAAGGTGAGCTGGTGGAGGAAGTGTGATGCTCTGGGAAATTCTATTAATTTCTGCTGTAAAATCTTGGGTCCTGGATTTCATGTGGCTGCTACTTTGACACGTACCATCGACCTAGACATTGTTGCAGACAAAGTGCACCCTTTCATGGCAATGGCCTCTTTCAGCAGGATAATGCTCCTTGCCACACTGCAAAGAATATTCAGGAATGGTTCGAAGAACATTGTTACCTTGGCCTCAAAATTTCCCAAATCTCAGTCCAAATCTCAGCATCTGTGCTGGACAAACAAGTCCGATCCACGGAGGCCCCACCTCGCAACTTACAGGACTTAAAGTTTCTCCTGCTGACATCTTGGTACCAGATACCACAGCACACCTTCAGAAGTTTTGTGAAGTCCATGCCTCCATGGGTCCGTGGGTCACCAACCAGCCATAATGTTCTTATAGGCTTCAGTAAATACAGCCTCAGCACTTCCTGACTGGTCCTTTAAAAAACTGCAGCCACTGTTACTTTCAGTAAAGGATTAAAACTTTTAGGGAGTCAACCTATAATGCAGCAGGTACAAGCAGCAGATGTTTCTGCATTTACATACTTTATCATCAGTCACAAATTAGATTTGCTCAGAACAGTTGTCTCCGTCTTTTTCCTATACAAACCAGCATCTGGAACAAGACAAACACACAGATCATCCTTTGAGAGCAGCCCACCCGAAACAGCTGGGACAAGGATGCATGCTGGAATATGACTCCATTAGCTCAGTGTTTGGAACACATTTCCCCTTGGACCTGTTTAGATGTGCAGGAAAAACTAATGGACTAATTCACTGACCAGCAGTTAGGAAATTAGCCAACAATTCAGTATGAATAGAGATTGCCTATGCTTTCGCAAAATCCCAGATGACATCAACTACTGACAAATGGAGATAACCACGAGCTGGCAAACAACAAGTAGCACCACTTTTTAAGCTTGTGGAGTTCATTCCAAATCAGACATTAATGATTTCCCAGCTTCAAATCAACACACTAACGACTTAGTGAAGGTTTGAGGAGCTTAAACAGACACACTAAATCATTTTGAAATGGAATAAAGCATGTGGGAACAGCGCTGTGGCCATCTGGGATCTTGAATATAAAAAAGCTCCCAAAAAAGTATAATTGATAAAGGCTGATCACAGGCTCATGTTTAATCCAAGAAGCACAGCTTATAGTAAGGGGATAAGTGTGGAAGGGTGGGTGGGCTGAGTGTAAACATGGGGTCAGAAAAACAGCAACCATATTGTCACTTTACAACACAACAAAATGTTAGAGAAACTCTTACTAAAGAAGGAGCAGATAGCAAAGACAGAATTATAAAGGTCAACAACAAGAATAAACCTCAGCCTAAAGCCACACTATACTTCCAATTAAGTCTTAAAATGTGAGTGCCCCAGTGGCATGCCAGAAACAAAACCCAACACAATGACTGCCAAAGCCAAACCTCTTCGAGCGCCATCAGCTCTGTCCTAAATACCAGCGAGACCTCAGTTGAGTCGGTCACCACCACCACCACAACAAGCAGGCCAAGCCCTCCCTCCATCATCAATCAACACCATATCCTGCAAATTAAACAGCTTCAAAGCAAATAACAATACTGGCCTGGCTTTCAGCGTGTTTGCAACATGCTGGGTGGATCTGACTTGGACAAGAACAGCAAGCACGGAATCTTGTCATACATCTGTGAGATGGGAAAGTCACAAGCGAAGCAGCTGAGTTTCACAGGGATGGGAGGAATAGAAGAGAAGAAAAAAAATAGACAAAGAAAGATCAACTAAAGGAACAAACAGATTAAAAGTAAAAAAGAAAAGGGAGTTATCCCTATCATTAAAACTGACTTGGAGACCTGGCATTATCACATGGGAGTGTTTAAAATATTTCTGCTAGCACTCAAAGGCAAACGCCTTTAGCTACCACTACAGTTTTTAACACACCTACATCATTTTCCTTTAGACTCCATTTCAGTACTTCATTAGGTCAAGATAACGATGCTAAATGATCATAGAAGCCCAAGTAAAGTAAACATTACAGACTTCAGGTAGCAGAACTTGTCCAGAATACACTGCGATCTAAGGGATATTCCAGTGATCTGTTAACAGAGAGTTTGGACAAATCCAGATTTTTTCATTCCAGAAACAAGTTCATCTATTTTATCCAGGTTTTATCAGTTTATCTAGGTCAGTTACTATGGCAACTTTGACTGTGAGGCTAACCTGTTTGGTGGTGGGTTTACCTGAACTATATTGAACTAGGTTTTAAGTCCCAGCGATTGGCTCAGCTTGCACTTCACAACAGTCAGAAGGTGTGTTCCCTTTAATAGAAGATTCAGTACATACTGACGCATGTTTGACAGCTTTACATTGATTGAGGCCCAACAATCGTTTATTTATTAATCATTCAGCACTAAACTTTTTTTTTATTGCGTGCCTGTAGACTCTAAAAGGTTGGGGGGTTTTGTTTACAGTGCAGTGGTTGGAAGAAACAAAATATGCTCTGTGGTTTCTTTTTCAGAAAAATACATTCCACAGGATCACATGGTCAACGGTCAAATAAAAACTTGTGTAAAGGCTAAGGGCAGTGACTTATAACTATTTTTCAGGATTTTCAAATGTAAAGGGAGGACATCTGAGAATGGAAAATCTTTGTGCAGCAGCTAATAATGGTGTAGTAGTAGTAATAATAATAATAATAATAATAATAATAATAATAATAAAGTGATTTTAAGGTAACGGAGGCACCAAGCAAAAGTGGGCATCAGAATGACTCAGGCAGGTCCGATCCACATCTGCTCCAAGTAGACTCTCCACTGGTGTCCCACAAAGCTCAGTGCTTGGTTATCTCCTGTTCTCCCTCTATTCTTGTTCTCTTGGTGAGGTCATATCCTTGCATGGGCTTACATACCATGGCTGTGGTAAACGGTCTGCACTTATATTGTGCTTTTTTACCCTTAGCGGTTCCAAAGCGCTTTACACTGGTTCTCATTCACCCATTCACACACCAGTGGTAGCAGAGCTGCCATGCAAGGCGCTAGCTTGCCATCTTGCAACTTGGGGTTCAGTGTCTTGCCCAAGGACTTGGCATGTGGGCCGGGAATCGAACCACCAACCCTACGATTAGTGGACAACCCGCTCTACCACCTGAGCCACACAGGCTATGCTGATGACATTCAACTCATCCTCTCCTTTCATCATTCAGACACTCACGTTTTCTCTGGGATCTCAGACATCTCATGGATAACAGCAATCAGAAACTAAATCTCAGCAAGACAGAGCTGTTATAATTCCCTGGATGGGAATTCCATTCCAAGATTTTGTGATCTCCCTGGGCAACTCTCAGATCTCACCATCTGTCAGTGCACACAAACTTGTGGTAATCTTGGGCAACCAACAGTCCTTCTCACCTTACAGCACATAACAGAGTCACTCATGCAAGATTTTCCTTTACAATATCAGGAGTATCCAACCATTTCTATCCACAGAGACCACTCAGGTGCTTGTTCAGTCCCTTCTCATTTTTAAAACTGGACTAATGATACTTGCTCCTGGTAGGTTTGTCCCTACACCCCATCCAACATCTGCAACTAATCCAGAATGCAGTTGCACAACTAGTTTTCAACCTCCCCAAGTGTTCCCCACACTGGCTCATTGTTATCATCCCTCCACAGGCTTCCTGTAGCTTCTTTTAGATTTAAAACACTGATGCTTGCCTACAAAGAGAAAAATGGACCAGCACCCAACTACCTTAAAGCATTTATCACACACCACATTGTGCACCATGCTCCCTCAGTGCATCTAGCACTGCTCAACTAGACCCACCGTCTCTCAGGGTACAAGGAAAACATGCATCAAGACCTGTCTCTGTTCTGGCACCCAGGTGGTGGAATGAAATTCCTCTGGCCGTCCGAACTGCTGAGTCACTGGCTGTGTTCAAACAAAGACTAATGACGTGCCACTTCACCAAGCACTTAGTTTGTTTGTTTGCTTTTTTAATCCTTGTCTTGTGTTATTTTTCCTACTGTACTATCCTCCCAACAGAGTTTTTAGACTGATGGTACTCTTATTCCCTGACCTAGTGAACTATAGACTACGAAGCACTTCTATCAGTTGGTCTGGATGAAGGCATTGGCTAAAAGCTATAAACGTGAATGAGACACATTCTGCCATATCCTACCAGGAACCAGAGAATTTGGGCCAGGGAAGGGCAATAGTAATGCTACAGCATTCCAGACTGTTGTGTTTGTTGATGGCCCACATATAGTATGAGTGCCATATAGTGTAGCTGAGGTCATTCACCTTTAAGCACACATAAGTAGGGCCCATATACTATAATTCTCATTGCTAGCCTCAAATTCTAATTCCATTGCTAGCCTCTTTTGGTGATCTGGAGATCACACATTTTCTGTTCTTCAGATGGACTTTGTCTATCTAATCAATGACAAGCAACTAGAACGTGAAGTTCAAAAGGCCAGCAGTAACTCTTATCTCTGAAGCAGCCCACAGTCTCCTCCTCTTAATCCTGTAATGGAAATGCATATTTGTCAGTGTAGACTACTTAAAGCCACTGGGCCATCAAGACAAAAATATTGTGGGAGGCTCTGAGAGGCAGTATGTCAATAAATGTGGAAGGATGGCAGTTACATTTTGCCCAATTAGAAGATAAAGGTTTTCAATTGTTTTAAAAGCAGCCTGCTGGGGGTTGACTCAGTTAACCCTAGGACACTAATCATGACGCAGCCTCAAAACAATTCAAGTCGAGAGTAACCCTGTCATAAGTTGAGAGTCGAGGACATGCGGTCATCCAGCAGACAGTCTATGCGGCTCGTTTGAAGAGGTTTTAGACATACCTTTGTTCAACTGTGTTTGATACAGCAGACGTGTTTCCCATCAAGGCACCCACAGGACAGCTTATAGATTAACCAGGAGTAATGATATTCTTTTTCTTTGTCTTTAAATGTGAAACATGGTCACTGTGCTGAACGTGTATCTCTCATGTATAGACATTATCCACTCTATAATCCCCCTTATCCTCTCCCAACCTTTGCAATATATCTTACAATAGAAACGGTTCTGTACATCGTAGACACACTGTCTGCACATGTACTGTCCCTTTGTTTGTGGAAAGTTATCATTTAATTCAGATTATTTGCTCTGCAACAAGATCTTGATGGCCACAGAGTGTTTTAAACTGGCCCAATTTGGTGTAAAAACCAGGACTGCTCCTCCACTGAAAATGTTCACAGAGCAAGCACAGAGCAGTGTGATTCCTGCCCAATTGGGCCTCTAATAGAGCTTGTTGCAATAATATCCCTATGGAGCTAAACAGGGCGATGAGTGTGCTGCCCCATGACTGTGAAACATTTGAAAGGCTAATCAGTGTCTCAATGGAACATTCTTTTTAAATCTTTGGGGTCTCTCAAAAGACATATGGAGTTGTGAATAAAGTAATCATGAAGATTAAACAGCCAGTACACACCGTGGGCCCTGCTCGCCCCTACAGATGAGCCACCAATGTTAGTCTGCAAATGTAGACCCCACTATTCCATGCTATAGTTGTGATAAATGTTTTTGTTCATCTCCCACACCCATCATAAATCTGTTTCTCAGTGCTCCATTAACGACAGATTATTTTCACATTTAACATGGTTAGGGTCAACATATACTCTGTATTAATCTCGATCATGGAAATTCGAATCTGCTGCAGGTGTTGATGAGTAATATGAGGAATTTGTATGCATTCCAAGTGAAGAAGATATGGTTGGATTTCATCTGGTGCCTTCATTATCTGAAATACCATCCCTAACCATAACCTTACCATTCGTTGGATGATGTCAATCATCCATATTGTTCCAAATTTGCTAATGTCAGAGAGCGTCCCACAACCACTGGAACTAAGGTTCTATGACGGGCTCAGAGGAATATTACTAAAAAATATAGTCTTGTATTTACTTTATTCCTCGACACCATTATTAGTATTAAACACTTAATTAGACTATTTACATCCTTTACCATGCACACAAAATGATTGTAATCTACAGCCTACAGTAGATAAATGAGGGATTGGAAATACCGACTCAGAGCCTCTGCAGACCACATGTGGATGAAATGAATGAAATCTCTCTATCCTCTGTCTGAGTAGCAGTGGATTAGACTGACAGATGTGAAAGAGTAAAACGCATGCTCTGTTCACTACGATTCGGGTATTATTAAACAATCCTACAGGCACTCGGGGCCTGAAATGCATTAAATCCTCTGCACGTATGAAGATACACTAGTGGATGGGAAATAAATGAGCTTTGTAATTAAATCAACGTGTATGGCTAATGAATGATGGGTCACAGCAAACTCTAAAGACTCTGAACTTCCAGTAAAATCCTATAAGATCTGGTCCGGTACCATGTTAGCTCATTTTCTGTTACCCACAGAGGTACAGCACTGCAGGATGAGCAGAAATTGTGTTGCCTCTGTATTATATACTAACTACCCAGAAGTTCTGTGTGATCCCTTTGAAGTAAATAAGTGAAATAAAAAAATTAAGTAAAAGGTGTTAGTGTGCAGGTCGACACTTTCACGGTGACATCTGATTGTAATATTTATTACACGCACTAGTAATGTTTATGTATACGTGACTTTTCAGTCTGAGCTCAATACATATACGTATCACTGATATACTCATGTTAAATCTATGAGAATTACTACTAATTATGAAAAGTATATCTAATAAGATAAAATACCCCCCAGCTATGATTTGGCCATGTTATGGGCCAGTATTAGTGTACACATGAATGAAGTAAGGTGCTATGGTAGTAGCTGTCTGGAGGCAAGAGTATGAATTACAAACATTACTCACTCTGATTGAAGCCAGGACATCCGTCGCTAACATCAGTAGTCTGACATACGCAAGCAGCAGCACGTGAAACCAAATGGAAAGCAGAGTCCACATGTTGTACGTCTCCTGGTCTCTGGGGTACAATCTACAGACGGCTTACTATGAAGAGCCAGTCCCCTTACACATAAAGGAAACGCGGAATGCTCGAGGAGTTTTCCAAGACCGCACACACCCACAAACACACACACATACACACACACACACACACACACACACACACACACACACACACTCTCTCTCTCTCTCTCTCAGACTCAAGGTCACGCTTACTCTGTTTTACAAATACACACGGCCAAGTCAGATGGTTCCACTGTTCAGAAGAGGAGAGTTGTCACAGAGGGCAGACACCTCAAGAGCCAAATGGAGTTTCCTCTCTTAAAAAAGCTGAAGTAAAAAAAACAAGCCACGCACATCTGGGAGTGTTTTGAATCGTCCTCTGTCGGAGGAGAAATCCCTTCCTTTCCTCTTTTGCTTCAGTGATTCAACAGGAATGCAGCCTGGATATGGCATGGGTGTTTGGAAATGGCACCTCCGTCCTTCTACGCATATCCCCGTTGCACAGTGAGGAAACGCTCATGCGTGTGTGCAGGAGATGGAACGGTCCAGTTTGGAGTTCAGATCTTCCAGCCACGTGCACGCCGGTGGCAGAGAGGCAGGCTGGCATATCCGCCCCGTCCCATTCAAGCTGCTGCTGCGCAAAGCTCCTCATTCACTCCTCATGCACACACACACACACACACACACACAGCAACATGTGGTTTTAAATGTGAACCAGACCACCACGCAGGCTGAGCAGAGAGAGGGAGGGGATGGGGTGATGGGGTGGAAGAGAGACGAGAGGCTGGAGTCTGTATCCCTTCCTAAACACGGCAGTGCTACGCAATAAGAGGCAGGGCGAGGCTGACTCACTTCTTCGCATGCCGTATGTGCATGTGTGTATGTTTACAACGTCATTCCACGGCAGTCCTGAAAAGGAGTTTGAAACACGAGACGACGAACGGAGGTGGTTTCAGTACTCTTTAATGGTTTGTAAGTGGAGCTGTGTGTGTCTGTGCAACTCTAAACACGTCAACAGGAGCTATAATCTATGAGCTTACAATTAAATAAATGACAGGATTGCAAACAGCAAACGGAATGAGTGGCCTTCAGATCACCCGAGTAAATAAAAGCAGCTTATACTGTAGATTAGATTGGAAGATAATAAAAGTGCTTTTCCAGTAGCATATAAAAATTCCACACATTTACATTGTCCCACGTATTTTTGATTGCCAGTGTTTCGCTCTCTCAAATCCGTTTGTGCATGTTCTGTAGTCTGTAATGGTTTGCTCGATCTCCTCCTCGGAGTTCATGACAAATGGGCCTATAACAGTGGAGAGAAACACAGATACAGGATATGACACATCTGTCTGTTAACAGGGCCAACTTTTCCTCAACACCATCACGCTGAATATGAAATATAACAATGACTAAGGAAAAGCAGCATTAACATAACGGCATTCATATTTCTACTTGTTGAACCACACAGGAATAAAAGTGGGTTGTTCTTTTTTGTTGTTTTTTTTACAGTTCCTTCAGTTTGTGGGCTATAATTATTTGGACAAAACATTTGATCTTAAACTTGGCATGTTCATGTACTTAGCTGTTAATCCTTTTGTGACTGCGTAAAATCTGTGATACTCGTTGATACTCCGGATCAATATAGGGCCGGTCGGATTAGGAACTGATCCATTATCACCGCCGATAACAGACGCTCAAGCTATTACACACCGTCCACTTGTTTCACAGATCTATTCAAGTTATTTCGTAACCCCTCTGTAGTGGCCTTGGTACTTTACTCATCTATGACTCCATTCAGTAATAAGTGAAAACAAGTTTTGTGGTGTTTTTCTATTGCTTAGTTGTGCAAGGTCTGTGTGTGTGTGTGTGTGTGTGTTGTTCGTGTGACTGAGAGAGCTACCGGAAAGCCGGAGTTGAATTCCTCGTGTGTTCTTATCACTTTTTCCCCTAACAGTTCGCTGATCTTTTTCATGGGCTCTCCCGGGCATAAACGGCCAATGCAGTGGGAAACACTGTAATCAGCTTTATGATTTAGCTAATAAAGAACGAAAATGGTTCACTTTCTGTAGATATAAATACCCTCACATTAAAAGGTACATCGTGTGTTTTAACCTCATCATCAAACCCACTATCCTGGACTGCAAAGCCAACAGACATGGTGTCTTTCTAATGAATCGGTTCTATTTTTTGTGACAAATCCATGGCGTGTACACGAATGGTTTCTTGTTATTTTAACTGCAATGACAGTACCATGCTGCACCACCGGTTCCTTGATCGGTTCTCCAGCAATCAGCACAAAGTGTGCCACCTCGACTGCCTGGCAACAACACAAAAAATCAGGTCAGGGGTCAAATTTTATTCCATCACTTGTAAAACAACGTGAACTAAAGAAACTAAAGAAAATACTATTGCATTCGTACCTTATTTTCCACTTGGATACAGTCACCATCCTCAAAAACCACAGTGTGGTGAGGCTCGACTTCCTTCTGAGCTTCTTCTGGCCCTAATGAATGGAAGTATAATACTGAAACCATGCATTTAAACAAATGATTCAGTATTACATAACTTGCCGTCAATACCCGGCACCGATGACCGACGGCTGCTTCAGAAACGGGTCTTCCGTAGAAACGCTGTGAATCAGAAGAACGTGTGGGCAGGAAAAGTATTCCCAGAGTGCCCTGCCCTCGCTTTGATTCATGCCTTTGCTCATTCTTTAGATGCTGAATGATTATGATGTCTTTATCGAACACAGCTGCTCGACTTGTTTGCGCTGAATGGTAATTTGTTGATTTCTTGAAACAACTTCAATATCGAAGCAGCTTTCATTTTTTTTTTTCTCCCCCGTTCCAAATCATCTGCTAACAATTACGTCAAACACACAGTCAACAACGTATACTCGAAGGACCTTTTATGTCAGCTGCAGATAACCTACGAGATTTGCTCATAATTAGTTAAAACATTTGAAATGGAGAGCACTACATCAATATTTGTTATCAGATAACGTTTAACTGGAGGCCTTCCCGCCTTTGTCGACGATCCAAGCAGAACGTTTCTTATCCAAGACTGAAATTCTTTCTTTTCTTTTTTTCTTTTTAATTGGAGCTGATAGAAGAAGTTTAAACATGTTCTCCCTGTACTCCAAACAGAGCTCAGAAAACATGCAAAGATTAATCTGACTGAAAAAAAAAAAAAAAACACTTTCCTTGCAGGCTAAAGCAGGGGATTTACACTTTTCATACCTGTTTATTATGGATTCCATCTGGTTCCTGTATGCCAGCTCTTGGACAAGGAGATGATTATAACGTAATAGTCTACATTGTTGTCAAAGTAGTACTCGATACAGAACGGAGTTATATTAAGACTCGTGCAAAAACGTCGAAGAGAAACTAATTTAAAAGAAAGTAACAAACGTACGTTCATTACGCAATATACAGGCGCGATACAAATGCTGGACTGCGTTCAAGAGGCGCGTTGTTTTCACAAAAGTCTCCACAAACACACCAGGTTGGAAAATTCATCGACTAATGACCGTGTAGAAAATCCGCCTCCAAGCTGGAAATCATCAAAACCGACTCAATAAATCAACACTTCAAACAGCGCTATAGTAACTGTTCCTCAGGCCAGGGGTGTGCGCTGTTGGCGTTGGAGTGAGATCACAGAGGGAACCTCATGGGTTCGTGTCGTGTCCAAGGCCGGGAGAGAAAGTGGAAATCAAGATTTACTCAGACTTGCAAGGAAGACAAGAAGACCCTGATACCGGAATTGTGAGGGGGAGAAGAGAAAAAAAAAGAAGAAGCACAGACTCTATATTACGGATTTTACACAAAAGCTTTCTTGTGTCTGCACGCAAATGGAAATGTCGAAGGAAGTTAGTACTCACCAGTATGCACGATTCCCGAGAGTGTGTAGATAAAAGCGGTCCAACCTAGTCAGCAGAACAGAATACGTCCTCAATACATTTCCTACGTGTTTGGATTATATTAATAATAATAAAAAAAGGGGTCATGAGTGTGAATAACGCATGAACATGCCTGCAGCTCACTGATAAATAACAAAGTCTTCTGAGGTCATTCTCTGAGGATACGTATGCACGGGAGTGGGCCATTTATTTGCCACAAACAGGCTCGTAACTATTATGACTCAACAGCTATTGTCTCATTAATGCGCAGTAGAATCCTCGCCGAGCACTCGGGTGCGTCGTATTATGTTATTCAGGAAATATAAAGAGCTTCAGGTAATGTTCACATCAAATATCAGAATGGGAGAAAAGTGTGATCTCGGTAACTTTTAATCACTCTTTACATCCGTGACGAACAGAAAAGCATTTCAGCACGCACAAAACATCGAAGCTTGTGGTACGTGGGCTACAACAGGAGAAGACCACATCGGGTTCTACTCCTCGAAGCTTCGACGTGCTGTGTGTTCTGGACATGCTTCCATAGCTGTAAAGAGTGCTTATTTGAGTTACTATATCCGTCCCGGCAGCTCAGACTAGTCTGGACGTTCTCATCTGATCTCTCTCAACAACGAGGCGTTTCCACACAGAGAACTGTTGCTCACTCCGTGTTCTCGGGTCTTTCACCGTTCTGTGGACTTTAGAAACTGTACAGGCTGCCGTTGGGTGAAAATCTCAGGAGATCAGGAGTCTCCGAAATACTCAAAACTCGTTGACTGAAGCTCTTGACCTGTATCTGCATGATGCCACTTGAGATCAACTCCAGAATTATTGGCACCCTTCATAAAGATTCAAACATAGTGTTTTTTTTTGTGGTAAATTTGTTTCATGTCGTGCTGTAAATATGACAGAACATGTAATTTAAGCACATTTATTCTATGAACGTAAAAATGTTTATGTATTTAAACAAAACCAGCTGTCACAGTTATTGACAGCTCTGCATTTAGGACTTTTGCGTAACCACCCTTTGCCAACTGACGGTGCCATTCCCTTCTAATATACAAGATTATTTTTGCAACAGTTTTCATTTACCGGACGTTGCGAGTCTTACAGTCGGCGATCTGTGCGTGAATCATTTCCCGGACTGTAGTGAACGCTCCCTTTAGAATGACCTTAAGGACGGAGCTTACATTCATAGCGTGAGTACTCTGGACATTCCAGGGAAAAAAAAGCGAAACCACAACAAAAGGCAACCATTCATTTCCCTACAGCTGTTTTTCTCTAAATGTAGACGCTGTCGTGCAGAACACTAGTTTTTGGAAGAAAAAAGGCCGTGCAGAGGTATCTGATGGTCAGTAAGCATGCTCGTCTGACTCAAACGCCGGAAACACTCGTAATCATCACTGTGAACCGCAGTAAGAACCAAACTGACGTCTTTGGAAGCATGGTTCTGACAGTGCTCACGATATGGGATAGATGTTTGTGTTGACTAGTCAAAGTGAAAGTTTAAGTGTACGGGGCATGTTTTGCGGTGAGGGTTTAAGGAGGAGAGTAATCGTCCTCGTGTCTACATTTTCATGGCGTACGACAGACATCTGTGAATAGAGAACAGCTGGCAGCGCTTTAGATGAGATCTGTAGTTACTGCCAGTGCATGATGGGTATATTCGGCGAAACAGCACGGTTTCTGTTGGAACTTTTTCACTGAATTCAATCGGTACAGACGCTGATTCTTACCCAAGGGTATTGGCTGCACGTGTTTTGCACCCTCACTGAGTCGGAAGTCAAGATAAACCGTTGGAGTTCTGGTGTAGATTTTTGACTAAAAAAAAAAAAGAGAGAGAAAAATAAAGCAATATATTATATTATTATATTATAATTCTAAATAAACCCATTTCCAGGATCCTGGATGTACATAACACACTGTTTTATCGCTCTAACTATATGACTGAATATTCTACTTTTTCAGAATAATTGCTAAACTTCTCGGATTGAAACAAGACAAACGGGAATTTGTTTTTTATTCAACGATTCAACAGCGACGGGAAACTTTCCTTCATTTTTCGATTCTGGTGGCAGTGTATACTGTTTTTACTGTTGCTGTGGGGGTTTTTTTTGTCTATAACATTGGTCTAGCATTGTTTTTGGGAGCTTCAAAATGATTTAAGGACATATATTCCAGTCTGGACCAAATATACTTCAATATGTTCCTAATTAGGTTTAATCTTGTTTTAGTTTCCTGGTTATTTTAATTAAATAATCAGTTTTGTCACATACATTGTTAGATAAATTGTTCAGTTTTTTTTTTATTGTCTGCGTCACCAGTATTATCATGTTCTTCTACTACTACTACTACTACTACCAATAATAATAACAATAATAATATAGCAGTACATTATTTACAATGCTCTAGAAATACTTTTCATCTTCTCCCAGACTGAACATTCTAAACAATGTCGTATTTCTCAGCAGATGTGATAACAGAGTATAAGCCTAACAGCGAGCGTCTGGTTTCAGGCAACACTTGGCTGCTTGACTGACCTAATTTAGCTTGAGTCCTGGGTCACTTCCACTCGTTTCTGCCCTGGGGGACCCAGACTCAGCCACAATTCACATTTACAACATTAAAACCCTACTTCCACCCCCCTAAAGTCTGTTCCCAATTTCCTGCTTTTGTCCGATAAAAGGGGGGTTGGGGGGGTGTTTCAAATCCAAATAAGGTGTAGTAACTTTATATAGTATAAACTGACTAGTCACATGATTCAAGGGCCGCTGTGGATGTTTGATCCCCACCTTCACCCCGAGGGCTTCTCCCGAAATGACGGCCACAGTCACACCATCTATGCTAGGCTTAGGAATCTGACTGTTCTTCAGTTCCTGGTACTGAGGTTCCACCATTTTATCGGCTTTTCGCAGGTTCACCCAAAGCTGAAGGCCCCGCATGGGTTCATCTGATAGAGGCATCTCTGCATGAACCACACCTCGTCCTGCAGTCATCCACTGCCGCAACACACACACACAAACACACACACACACACACACACACACACACACACACACACACGAACCAACTTGAGAAATTATTTTTCTTTCAGGCTCATTCCTGAACTGGTTTAAGATTAAATCTGTTTAATTTAGTATGACCAGGTCTGAAAAAAAAACCAAGCCGCACAAAAAACCCACAAAGCTCTGTACTGTGACCAATTCTAATCCTCTAATCCTAGAGTCAAGGTTCATACTGGGTGATATTTGTCTGATGATCACACCCAGTTCAACTGTCTGGGTGGGGGGGGGGGGGGGGGATGAATGAAGTACTTTTTATTAAAAAAAAAAAAAAACCCAAAAAGAAAACAGTGGTTGATTCGGTTAATTTAGTGTCACATAATAATCCTATAACCTGAAGCACATCTCAGCCGATATAACACAGCAAAGTGCTATTACTCTTATAGTTATCTCCAATAAAACGCTGCTTGCTCCGACCTTTTGGTCCAAAAAAAGCAGCAAATGACAGCGAATGTAATCTTTAGGTTAAACGAAGTGCAGGTCTTGCTTCGTTGTAAAAATGAAACATTTTTACAAACACAGCTTCATGTGCCCTTTGGGTTCTGCCTCTCTTATTCTGTGTTTCACTACGGAAATTTTCCATCCATGCTCTCAGACCTAGAGCATAACTCTGTGGTTTGAGTTACGGAGTGAAACACTGTCAGCAGCTTTCATAACTCTCTGGTCCTGCGGGTGGCTGAGTGCTGCTAAGGTGCTGAATAAGAACACTGGTGTATGTGTGTGTGTGGGGGGGGGGGGGCATATATCACAAGCCTATTTTCTCACTGACCCCTGAGACAGAAAGACAGCTTTAACAACACTGGAATTATAGGAAATGTCCCACAGGTCTGATCTCTTATACTGCAACATATTGCAGAAATGAGAATCTTTTATTAATATACGGTTCGTCAGTTTAAACTGACACCTGCCCGACAAGCACGATTAAACTCTTTAAGATTCTCAGCACACTGTTACATCTCAATACAGAGGATTGTTTTTCAAAGGATTTACTCCTGTTAATCAAAGCCGAAAATCATCCACTGATGACTCTGTGTCGATCTTAATCAGGCCTCGGTGTGTGGTCTACCTGCAAATCCCCAGCTTCCAGTGTTCCACAATGTCCACAAAAATCCTCGTGAGCCGATGCACCACTTAGAAGGTACGTTACCTGTGGAGAAAACAGACACGGGTTTTTGTAATAGCACATGTACAGTGGGGGAAATCAGTATTGAACGCGTCAACATTTTTTACAGTAAATATACTTCCAGTGAGGCTATTCACATGAAATTTTCACCAGTTCTCCAAGGCAAGGAACCAGCTGAAATCCGCAAGTAATTACACCCCCTATCAGTGTAAATTAATACCAGCTGGGTTAGTAAATTGATGGTCTATAAAAAGGCTTTTCATTACCAAGGTGTCACACAAGAAACATCTCATGATGGGTAAAAGCAAAGAGCTCTCCCAAGACCTTCACAACCTTATTGTTGTGAAACATATTGATGGAATCGGATACAGACGTATTTCAAAACTTCTGAATCCTCCAGTAAGCACCATTGGGGCCGTTATCCACAAGTGGAAGCAACATAACTCCGTCATCTACCGGCCACGCACAGGAGCTCCTCACAAGATTTCTGACCAGGGAGTCAGAAGAATAGTCAGAAGAGTAGCCCAAGAGCCAAGGACCACTCAGAAAGAGCTCCAGAAACACTTGGAGGCAGCAAGTACCATCGTCACAGAGAAAACAATAGGCAATGCACTCCACTGCTCACGCTCACTTCGCAATACTCCATTACTAAAGAAAAGGCATGTCGAAGCTGGTTTAAAGTTTGCTACAACTCATTTGGACAAGCCTATGAAATACTGGGAGAGAGTAGTCTGGTCAGACGAGAGCAAAATTGAACTTTTTGGCTGTCATACTACACACCATGTTTGGAGAAGAAATGACACTGCACATCATCCTAAAAACACTACACCAACAGTGAAGTTTGGAGGTGGAAGCATCATGGTGTGGGGCTGTTTTTCATCACATGGTACGGACAGACTTCATATAACTGAAGGAACGATGAATGGAGCCCTTTACCGGGAGACTCTTGAGAAGAATCTGCTGCCATCCACCAGGATGATGAAGATGAGACGTGGGTGGAGCTTCAAGCAGGAAAACGATCCAAACATACAGCAAAGGAAACTCTCAATTGGTTTCAGAGAAAAAAAATCAAGGTGTTAGAATGACCCGGTCAATCACCTGACTCGAATCCAACTGAACAAGATTTAAAGACAATATGTTTAGAAGAACGGACCAAAATCATACCTGAATACTGCGACCATTAATTTCTTCATACAAGAAGAATCTTGAAGCTGTCATTACAAACAAAGGCTTGTACCCTACAGGAGATTTAGGTCCAGATAACTCCCATTCATAGTTCACACAACTACACTGATCAGCCATCACATTAAAACCACGGACATGAGACGTGAATAACGTTGATTATCTCATTACACTGGCACCTGACGAGGGGTGGGATATATTTATTAGGCAGCTAGTAAACAGTCAGTTCTCAAAGATCTGTTGGAAGAAGGAAAAAAGGGCAAGCGTAAGGATCTGAGCGACTTTGACAAGGGCCAGATTGTGATGGGTCAGAGCGTCTCCAGAACGGCAGGTCTGGTTGGGTGTACCCAGTATGCAGTGGTCAGAACCTACCAAAAGTGGTCCAAGGAAGGACAACCGGTGAACGGCGACAAGGTCTTATTTTCACTTGCAAGTTGGAACCAACTGGCGCCAAAATGGTTGAGAACAACGCACAGAGCGGCCAGACCCTTCTGTACACTTTTATTTCTCCCCAGAACAAACGCATTGACAAGAATCCCGCCGAGACACGTCGTTCCTCGGATCACAGAGGAGCATCAAAGCTTCGATTTCTGCGCCTCGGACCACCTGAGCCGGCCAACACGACTCCCCGCCACATGCCCGAGCAAGATCAAGTCAAAATGACATTGAGTGTCTGGGTGTAATTAACTATAGGAAACATAGTTTGTTTTGTATTTGTAGTAAAGTGATTTGTTATTGAGTAACCTGACGTTGACCTGATTGTACGCGGTTTCTTATGATATATATATACACTGTATATCCCGTTAGGGATGTAGCCTATACAAAGTGCTGCTTTGATCTTTGTTTCTCTTTCTCTCCTCACGTCTCCACGAGCTCCTTTGGATGCGCCGGTTTCCTGTTTGATCTCCGAATTAAGCTTAGGGTTTCGCGTCCTGAGCCGAAAACGTCCGTCCCTGAACTGTAGAGACCCTGTAGTGATTTGGTGGATAACAGAGTAACATCACATCCTTCTTATTTCACCTCTGAAAACTTTCCACTCCTTTGAAAACTGGGATCAATTCATTGAAGCTAGATCTCCTTATAAATCCATAACTGTTATTTAAAAGTCCACTTCCAACACGCACGGGGTGTGGAAACCTTCCAGTTCAAATTTCCCAGTGTTTGATTCACTCTTCGTTTATGCGTGGGCGTGACGGCATCACGCTCCCTTTTTTCTCAAGCCAAGCGTGAGCACGCCCTTTATTCATGTGTGTGTGTGTGGTCACATATCAACAGGTTTCTTCCTCATGTCTTTTCAGGGATTTTTTCCCTTGACACAATCGCTTCTGGCTTGCTCGTTAGGGATAAACCTAAATATCTGTCATTTAGATCTGTAAAGCTGCTTGGTGGCTATTACCCTTGTTAAAGCACTATATATGAGTGCTCGTTGTTACTGCAGCGCTTCAGAGTAACATATTGAGCTGACATTCAGTAAAGCTTTTGCTATTCATTCTTATATAAGTGTATAAGCTTTCTTTATACAACGGTTAAATTAATATAAATGCAGGCTGCTCTACAGTCCGATCCACGTCAGGTGTTGCTCCTGATTCCTGTTTGGTCTGACTGCTGCTTTCCATGAAAAAGCAGAAAAAGAGTAGTGTCTCCTGTATCAAAAATGATAAATGATACAGCTAAACCATAGATGTTGGCACTTGCCATATTCCACGATGATCACAGCACAAGCCACAAGCTCAGATAAGCAGCAGAACCTGCTAGAATGTGGAACACTTGAACAGATGGAAAAATGCGCTTGTCGCTCAGTCTCACCGGAAACCAAGATGAACCAGGCATAAAACACGGTATGCAGAAAAATGATATCTGTGTAGCGCAGTCAAACATAGAGGTGATCAACTGAAATACAAAAAACACCCCCATCGCTGCATTCCCTCCTGGCTTCCTGGAGCTGCTACATCTAATGTAAAACACAGATGCTCGCTTTCGAATCCAGGCCCACCATCCCTCACGGTACACAAAGAAGATACGCTTCGAGACTCTTCTCTGTCCTGGAACCCAGGTCATCTAATGAGCTCCCCCTGGCTGTCTGGACAGCTGAGACCTACCGATTCACCAAGATTCACCAACTGAACAGCTGCTTAGGTCATCCATTTTTAAAAACCCAGAGACTACAAAGCTCTTCGGTAAACCGCTCTGAATAAGAGCATCTGCTAAAAGCGGTGAACGTAAATGAAAAAAGTAAAAAAAAAACAAACAAAAAAGTGTATCGCTGGCGCAACGTGCAGCACAGTAGAGCATGCAAGGGATAAAAACTGACTCAAGACTGGAGAATACCATATACTGCTCAGCAACATTCAAAAGTAGTGAGTGTATTATCACAAAAGAGGACACACGCTCAGGTAGAATGGAAATAAGAGGTTATAAAAAGCTTTGGTGACTTGGACACCTGTAAGGCCAGAAAAGAAAAATGGAATGATTGGTCTGTGGACACTGAGTTACACGTCATACGCATGTGACTTCAGTGGTTACACACTGCCCCTGGTGGTTAACATGAGTAAAATCATTTGTCCAAGTAGTACGCCCAAAAATTTTGGCTGGTGATGGCGAGGTGCTTAAAATGCCAAAAATACCATGGTCAGAATGATAATTTGGCTTGAAATGCTTTGATCTAGCAGGAAACAAAACCAGAGCAGGCAAAAAAGATTTGAAGTTAAATACCAGAAACATATTTGATGCTGAACCATCGAAATCAACTTGTGCTTCATGCCTCTGAGCTACTGAATGTAGTATTGGCTGATGTGAGTGGTTGATGCTAGAAGTTAATGCTAGCCCATGCTGACCCGGATCCACTGTCAAAAGCACACGAGAACTGGACCATGGAACAAGAAGAAGGCCTTGTCTGATGAATCCCGTTTTATTTTACATCACGTGGATGGCCGGGTGTGTGTACGTCGCTTAAATGAGGAAGAGATGGCACCAGGATGCACTACAGGAACAAGGCAAGCCAGCGGAGGCGGTGTGATGCTCTGGACAATGTTCTGCTGGGAAACCTTGGGTCCTGGCATTCATGTGGATTTTACTTTGACACGAAAAACCTGCCTAAACATTGATGCAGACCAAGTACACCTCTTCTGGTTGTGGGACCACACAACCACAAGCCATTTGAGTTGTTTTTTTGTTTTGTTTTTTTTAAGTGACAGGTGTTTACTTTAGTAGGAAGTCGGAGTTCATTTGTTGTGTTCACATATGCACAAAAAAAATCCTGAGTCATGGCTCTGAAACTATTTGGAGCACCAAATGTGAAACACCTTAAGTGTACTTTTAATAAAACAGTTGCGCAATAGCGGTCTCTAGTGGTGAAACAAGGGCACACAGGCTGCATCAGTGCTGAGTCACAGTGAGAAGGCTAACGACATTCACCAAATCAAACTCTTGTCCTCTTGGCTATTCTCAACAAATGCTTATTTATTCATTCATTCATTCATTCATTCATCTATTTATTTATTATTTAAACAAGAAACACTGATTCATTTTAAAACTAATATATTGTCATATGTCCAGGCCTTTTAAATAATATCATTTTAATAATAATTATTGCAATAATGTGACTCGTATACAGTATACGTATTGTATTGTATTGTCTGATATTTATTAGACTTACAGGTTTTGGATAGATGTCTCTTTAATGTGTGAAACATCACTTAATTGTTTTGTGTGTGTGTGTGTGTGTGTGTGTTTTAATAAACTTAAGCTACACTGATTATTCGGCTTTACGATGGACCTCCAGCTTCCCTGAGAAATACACAGTGTTTTTTGATATAGATGTAAAGCTATAAAATCGAAATAAGTGATCAATGAACAGAAGATGAGTGTTACCGTCTCAAATCCACGGTGAGGATGATCAGGAAACCCTGCAGGCTTCCTCACACAGAACTCATCCAGCATCAGAAACGGATCCAGGTTTTTCAGCTGAGAACAACCCAAACAAATCATTTCAGTCTTACACACTAAATACATCACCGTGCTTTACCGATGAAGTCTAAATAAACCCACTTCTTTTCGCCCGATGCTCCTCTGAACTCTTGCTCCGACTCCCTCAGACTGCTCCTTGCTTAAAACCACTTTACTCACATTCCTTGGCTTCATCATGTTTAATCTGCTTTCTTACCAACTTCAGCACTTGACGCAAAGCTACAACGTCTGTGTTATGGTGTGCTAATCAACTAATACAGTGATGTTTTGCTGCTCCACCAGTGGAACCAGTTGATTATATCTGGGACTCGATTCTTCCGGGTACCACACACTGTGGAATGAGATCCGACTCTTAAGACTCGATTCTTACGGGTCCCAGACATTGTGGAATGAGATCCGACTCTTAAGACTCGATTCTTACGGGTCCCAGACATTGTGGCATGAGATTCGACTCTTAAGACTCGATTCCACACCGTGATACTGATTCGGTTCAAGTTCGCAGACAAACTAGAGGAAGTCTTTCAGGGAAACCTCTCACTCAACATGAAAACACTGAAAAGATTTTCGTTGGTAAACTGTACAAATTACACAACTGCTTACAATAAAACAACGTTAGCAGTCCTAAGGCGTCTTAAGGCTGTATAACTGAAGGAGCTACGGTAATAACCAGCGTTAGCGCTACATAACTCTTCAAATGACGGTCCTAACTAAAATTTCAGCAACAGCTAATTTTTTTTTCTGTCTGTGTTTTGTTTTGAGTCGAACACAATCTCTGGAATCGACTTTATTAGTTCCGGGAACTCTATAATCAGAATTAAAGTCGAGCCCAAAATTTCTCGAATCGAGCAGCTATGTTGTTTACATTCTGTAGAGGCGTGAATTGCTTTTGCGCATGCGCACACCGGATAGGCTGCCGAGTGAGTCACGTGGATGCAAGTACGTATTGCTGCAGCCTGAAGACATCCAAGTGGGAGGTACTTACCTCCATGTGGGAGGTACTTACGCCGCAAGTAGGCGGGATTTCATAAATGGGCGTGATTTAGGCGAAAATGCGGAAGTGACGGATGGTATGCGGAAGTCCCCAATCGCTCCGAGGTGCGCGGTGATGAATGAGGACAGGAAGTAGCGACACTAGTGAAAAACACTGATTTAAAACTAAATATCAACACTTTTTTCTTGTAGTTTTAAGTATGCCTGTCCAATGCCATTTTATTTTGAGTGAAGACTGAAGTTGTCTAATGTATAATAATTGTCTAATATTAAATATTCATTTTATAATTCAACAGTATCAGAAACAAACTTAAAGCGAGATATAACTGCACTCATTGAGGTGAATGTGTAACACCATTATAACCAACAATTTTTTTATTGCTCAATGATTTTGTTTTTAAGTGAACTATTCCTTCACAACAAAATCTATTACAAAATATGTGCAAGTTACTCAGAAAAAAAATAATAAAAATTTGCATATATTTACAGTCCATAGTGATAAACGGTGCCGTGCATTTTCTCTACACAGTACGTTTATATGGACAGCAATAATCCGATATTAACCTGATTAAGACAACACTCTGATTAAGAAACTAGCATGTAAACAGTGACTATTGATGACCTTAATCTGGATAAAGTCATACTTGAAGTAAACACAAACCGAATTAAGACATGTGGAGTATTTTAGTCGCATTATCGATGAGCATTATAGAGATGTACACACCGTTGTCACGCTATTAAAGTTGTGTGGGAGATTTTGCCACATTTTGCGACAGGACACGTACACACACGGCAGTGTACACACCTCCGTTTATACCTATCTCTGTGTATAGGTTATTCCTTACAGGGACAGATCACAATTCTGTTCCTGCAGAAGTTTGTTTCAGAAAGCAGCATTTGCGAGTTGTAAGCCTGATAAAGTAGATTGAGATTCAGCAAAATCTATTACAGACACAAGGATTAGACGAAATAAAGACCATGGCAAAGTCTTCTGTGAAAGTAACCTGCAAATAACATGGTTACAGAAGAGTTAAGGCCAAACCTTTTTTTTTGCAAGAGTATGTTTGTGTTATTTTGAGTTATTACATGTTTACCACAAGTGGACAAGGCATTTCTGCCCACAGAACTGTTGCTCACTGAATGTTTTTTATTATTATTATTATTTTTTTTTTTAAGGAGATCAGCAGTTTCTGAAATACTCAAGCCAGTCCGTCTGCCACCACTGAAAACCATGGCATGGTCATCACTGAGATCACATTTAACCCCCAATTCCGATATTTCTGATGTAACTTAAAGCTAGTGATGCCACCCTTGATGCTGAAGCTTGGAGGTATAAAAAAAAAAAAGAAAGAAAGAAAGAAACACTGTTGCCAAAAACACATGACCAAAGCTTCATGTCAGCACATAACCATGTGACTGCTTTGGAATTTGAATTAAAAGAAGCTCAAATCCTGGCGCATGTTTTTAAAGTCTATCAAGGACATAGTCGCTTGAGTTAGTTACATGATTAGTGATACAGAGATTGTTTTTCTTAGAGATTTCTTTTTCTTTATTAAGTAATACACAGCATTACTTAATGGGAGGAATCCTTCAGTTTGCCATCACTACAAAAAGCTCTTGATCTGTATCTGCATGATTTTCTGCAGATTGGATAACTGCATGAACAAGCAGGTGTACCGGTGTTCCTATTAAAATGGCCAGGGTCTGTATGTACAGTATAGTCTAACTGCATACCCAGTGCACTACATCTGCAAACTAGTACACTACATCTGTCTGGAAGGCAAGTCATGGCAGGATGTTACTATACAAGGACTTAGCACCCTTATCAAATGCATGCAGACATAGAAACATCCACCATCAGGCTGGAGCTTCACAGTGGCAAACTTGGTCATGATAGCTTTATTAATTAATTCTGGCCAGACATAATGTCACTTGCAATGCAAGCTTTTCTTCCCAATGTGAAACGTCAGCATGTTTTCAGCATCATAGCCACATGAGGCCATGCATGTGGGAAATGTACTCTTCAGTTCGTGACTTTTCCACTTTGGTGGTTTCAGTGTTCTGTTCTTCACTGCCGTGTTCATCTATGATATCCTTGGCAATGCGCAAAGCTGCCGCCTGGCCTCCTGCGAGGTTCACAGCATGGGGACCAACCTGGCCATATCATAAAAGGACGTGCGTATACACAAATACAAATAAATAAACATTAAAACGTGCATATTTTCTTCAAGATCAGCTGACACATTTTCAAAGAGGACAATATTGCAGCACTATACATAATACAGCTGCAAAATCTGTTACCTGAAGCGCTGCATACTGTCCCATCAGGTAAACAGGACATCCAGGAGCCCACTGGAGTGTCTCTGATATGCACGGCCATCCTTCAAGCACCTGCAAAACAACAGGGATCATTTCCTTCAGTAGGACATACAGTCAGTATGCAAAAGACTTCAGTTATGGAAGACAGTTTAAAGCATTTCGGTTCAATTTTATTTGTATAGCACTTTTAACAATAAACGTTGCCACAAAGGAGTTTTACAGAAATCCTGATGTACAGTAGCAAGATTTCTCTAGATTTCCCAAAATGTTCAAAGTAATTGTTAAATTCCACCACCAACACATGTACTTCTGCTAAGTGTTTAGCTATTTCATCAGTGTATTAAACGCTAACTACAAATACTGAGACGCTTCAAGGAGAGGTTTGAAAATGGCTAAGCTAACACACTGACACTAACAGATTCATAGAGCAGTCAACGAGCAGGTCAACACGAGTAATACGACATGAAGACATGAAGATCGAGACATGAAGATCGCACCGAAAGTTTAAGAAAGGGAAATGCAGAAAATGCAACCGAAAGACCACAAAACTGAAGGCAATCCAGTCAAAGTCTTGTTCATCTGTGAGAAGTCTTTCAATGGGCCATGTCGAAGGACAGGTTGCATCGAACAAAACATTTTTTATAGAAATGTAAAGCAGAATATGACAGACTGTTGTACATTCATGAAGACAACACCCAGAGGCAGTATGTCAGGAGAGCTAATGCAAAGCACATCAACTTCCTTTTATGGAATCACATGGATCTGGATCTGTCATGGCCTGAGGGTGCATTTCAACCAACAATGTAGAGGTAAAAAACAAACAAACAACAAAACAGTGGAATGATGAATGCAGAAGTGCGACCTGTGTGAAAACAACTGACTGATAAAAAGACACTGAAAGCATGACTAAGGCCATCCTGTAGTGGAAGACCGATGGTACTAACTGTTTCATAAACTATCAGATGTCCATATTAAGGTCTCATAGTGGGTTTTTGAAGCACAATGCGAAACTAGTGCCTATAAGTTTCTATTACCTGCTAGTTACATTACCCTCATAGCTCTAGTGCATAGGTAAAGAAGCAAACTTCAGACTTCTAAATTAATTAAACTAATTAAACTTCTAAATTAATTAAACTAATTAAACACCCATCTGAACTAATGCTTTAAACTAAACTTTCTTGAGTGGCCTACAATGCTGACCGTTCCATACAAATTACTCTTCTACATACTGTTTTACTATCTTAAGCTAAGAAAAGGTTGACCTGAATTGGGAAATGCTTCTTGATGTCTGAGAGTAAGGGGTCTTGATTAACATCCAGCTTGCAGCCGGTTGCAAGCCAGATCCTGTCACCGGTCCATTTTTCACCATCACAAAGGGAGACCTTCCACGTCTGAGTTTCATAGCACCACGCTGCCTCAGTCACCTACACACAGACATTACTGACTTTTAATGGTAGTACTGCTGATAAAAATATAATACCAATGCAAGCAATGTGGCTTTCTTTAGTATAAGTGACATAACATGTCTCACGTTCTGTAATTTAATGACAAATTTCCCATGTAATATAAAGGGGAACAAGTCAGATATTTAATGAACCTAAGGTTTCTTCAAACAAGTAAATGACTCAATGAGCGAGTCAATGGGGATACCTGGCAGTATGCCTTGACAAGCAGCTGCCCTGACTGAATGAAAGGCTGCAGGTGTGCATACGCCTCCGGTGTCACGGCTCCTCCTTTGCGAGCCTGTTTGATCATTGCTAGCCTCCTGTGAAGACTCCTCTCTCCATAGAACTGCCGCAGGTAGGCCAGGCCATCCAGCTTGATACCGTGCTCAATGTGCGAGTAGCGGCCGATCAGACTCTCCACATCTCCAACATCAAACTGTTTGAGCTGCACAGACAGTGGAAAATACTGGATGTAGTAACAGTAGCTTTTGAGTAGCATTTTTATCTACACTCACGAGCCTCTGTAAAAGAACCATGTATAACCCTGCTCATTAATTTCAATTATCCAATCAGCCAATCATGTGGCAGTAGCACGGTGCATACAGATATAGGTCAAGAGCTTCAGTTTACACTCTCTAGAGTAGTGGTCACCAACCCTGTTCCTGGAGATCTACCTTCCTACCTACCATATCCCACCTGACCATATCCCATCTACCATAGCCCACCTGACCATCTAATCATTGCCTTAAGAAGTTCTTAAATAAATTAAAATGGGTGTGTTAGATTTTGGTTGGAGATGAAACCTGCAAGAAGATAGATCTCAAGGAAGAGGGTTGGTGACCAGTGCTTTAGAGTTTACACAGAATTGGGTGGGGGAAAAAAAACAAAAAACGTCAGATGAGCAGCAGTTCTGCAGTGCCTTGTTGATGAGCGAGAATAGTTCGAGCTATAGTAATTCTTTACAACCATGGTGAGCAGAAAAGCATCTCAGAAGGCACAAGTCACAGACACAGATGGGCTACAGCAGCAGAAGACCACATCAGTTTCAAGTCCTCTCAGCCTCTAGACCACAAAGGGCTGAAAGACAGCACAAGAAGAACATCACCTTCCCAGCTCTCCACATTCACTGCTCTTCTCCAGCTCCATCAGTAGATGGTAGTAATGATAGTGGTGGATATTTGCATGTTGCTCTATGCCAAAATTTCTGAGGTATATGTTTGGTGAATAGGATATTCATGTCATGGAAATTGGTCTGCCCTTTCACAACTCCAATTCCGAAAAAGTTGGGACAGTATGGAAAATGCAAAACAAACAAACAAACAATAAGAGTCATTTGAAAATTCAGTTCACGCTGTACTATATTGAAGACACATTATTAACACATTATTTGATGTTTTACTTTGTGAATTTATTTTTGAAAACATACTCTCATTTCAAATCTGATGACTGCGACACACTCCAAAAAAGTTGGGACAGTCGACTGTTTACCCCTGTGTAACATCACCTTTTCTTTTAATAACACTCACTAAGCGTTTGGGCGCTGAGTGAAGACACCAGTTGGTTAAGTTTAGCAAGTGGAATTTTCCCCCATTCATCCATCATGCATTTCTTCAGCTGCACAGCTGTACAGTTCCTTCGTTGCCTGATTTTGCGCTTCATAATGTGCCACACGTTCTCAATGGGAGACAGGTCAGGACTGCAGCAGGCCATGCTCGCACCCGCACTCTCTGCTTACACAACCATGCGCTTGTAATCCGGGCAGAATGTGGTTTGGCCTTGTTCTGCTCTGGATACCATGGGCACTGACACACACCCCCATACCATGGGCACTGACACACCCCCATTCCATGGGCACTGGCACGCCCCCATACCATGACAGACACTGGCTTTTGGACCTAACGGTGATAACATCTTGGACGGTCCTTTCCCTCTTTGACCCGGAGAACACGACGGCTGTTTTGTCCAAAAACTATTTGAAATGTCGACTCGTCGGACCACAAAACATGATTCCACTGTGTTACTGTACATCTCAGATGAGCCTGAGCCCAGAGAAGTGGGCGGAGCTTCTGGAGAGTGTTGATGTACGGCTTCTGCTTTGCATAGTAAAATCTTAACTTGCATCTGTGGATGCAGCGGCGAATGGTGTCGACTGACAAAGGTTTACCAAAGTATTCCCGAGCCCATGTCAGGATCTCCATTACAGACTCATGAGAGTTTTTAAGACAGTGACGTCTGAGGGATCGGAGATCACGCACATTCAGAAGTGGTTTTCGGCCTCGCCCTTTACACACCGAGATTTGACCGGATTCCTTGAATCTTTTAACTATATTGTACACTGTAGAAGGTGAAACGCCCAAAATCCTACCGATTTGTCTTTGGGGAAAGTGTTGGATTATTCACTGATGCATCTGTTGGCAGATCGGCGAGCCTTGACCCATCCTTGCTCTTAAAGGTCTAGGCCTTATTTAAGGAGGATACTATGAGTAGACGATTGCCTCACCTGTTTCACATCACCTTTTTATTTCAACTTGTCACATCGCTATTAGTCCTAAACTGTTCCTGTCCCAACTTTTTTGGAAAGTGTTGCATACATCAATTTCCAAATAAACGTGTATCTTCAAAAAACCATGCAGTTGATTAGGTAAAACATCACATACCTTGTCTTTATATGTTTTTTTTTGTTTGTTTAAATACAAGTCAAAGTACATTTACAAATCACTCTTATTTGTTTTTCTTAGCATTTTCCATACTGTCCCAACTTTTTCAGAATCGGCGTTATATATTAACCGTCTTCCTCGAGATCTCATGTCAGATTACCTGTACATGTTTGCGCAAGACCCAGGTCACTTGACTTGCACCTTGTTGCAGAGCCATGGAGATGATGTGGGCGCTGGTCAGGCCTCCACCAATTACCATTACTCTCTGGTTACTATGGCATACAGCAGGTGGGCCTGCGATAGTACAGCATTGAGTCCCTGCGTTGATCAGTTATTTTGCCACATCAGTTATTCTCATATTGTGAATAACAGCCCCAAAGGAAATTATAAGGCCAAGTCAGTGAGGGTATGTTGAAACCAGGCTTACCTGTGAGGTGACTGCCTTTAGCTTTGTGTTGCGAAAGGAGGTGCATCAGTTCCACCGTGTGCTGCAACCGCTCTTCAGGGTAATTCTCTGCAATTGCTCTCACCCATGGAGGGATATTTGCCATCTGTTCTCTGGTGGGTCCTGTGGCTAGCACCACTCTTTTGGCCTCAAGAGTGTCCCCAGTGTCTAGAGTCACTCGAAAGAATTCAACTTTCTTTTGTTTTTCAGAGAGAAGTGGAGTAATTCTGTCCACAGTGCCTTTAATGAGGACATGGTCCAGTTGGTACCTGCGCACCTGTTTGAGGCAGTGCTATACTGAATAAACTGAAAGAGGCGCTAGACGCTGCCATGCACAGAGTCCGTAGCAGTATCCTAATACAAGCTTACATGTGTATATGACATTTATTTAAAAGTGTCAAGAACTTTCCCACTTCTAGATGCAGCGGCATTTCCCAGCAATGTTTGATTAAAACATTTAAACGTTATGGTTTAATTCCATGCTTTATGTGCACTTTTATTAGTCATTAGTCATTCAGCAAGTCGGTGTCCCACACATACATCACACTGTACGTATCATACATTTACATTGCAGGTGAGTACGTTCATTTCCTCTTCCCATGCCACGCACATCGGTTCAGTAATTATAAGTACTGCCATGGTTTTGATCCATGCCACACTGACCCCAGACCTGCTCCTTGAAGAAGTCCACACTGAGCTGAGTTCCTGGCAGGCTAAAATATAAGTTTCTCTGCAGGCCTCGAGCAGCGCTGAGAAGCTTCCTGTTTTGCTTGCCAAGGCGTCCGTCATTAAAGAAGGCATTCTTATCCTGAATGTAGACCCTCTCAGGGAGGGAGTGAAGCTCAGCTACACGATCCTCCGCCAGCACAAACTCTTGCAAGGCTTTCTGGGATTGCACACAAGAATAATATTGCTAGGATTTAGATTTTGAGACATTATGAATGGCATTAGTAGCTTAGTTTCGATTGCATTTAACAAGTCAGATGATTTTTACCTTCAGTTTGCTTTTACCTTATTGAGAGGGTTAGTGTGTACCAGCATGTGTGAGCGAAGGTGAGGGATATTGAGGGCAGTGAACTGGCTCTCCCACAGGGAAGCCCATTCTCCATAAGAATCCACCACCTTGAAGTTCACATGGGGACACTGTAGGCATTGTGGGTCTTTGTGCAGTTCTGACAGTGTATCTGTGGAAACGCAATGCTTTATGAAAACAGACATGCTGCTTTCTCATTTGATGGAGTTTACTGGGCATCTCTTTGGAGTATATAAACTAATGCTTTATATAGATATAAAAGTGTTTCGGATCAGGCCAAGATAACGGTATAAGGATTAAACATACCAACAGATCTCCTCTTGCTCTTGGTCCGTCCAGTCTTGGAATTCGTCTTGCTGAGCTGTATCCCCTGGAGGATTTCTGCATTGGAGGAGCTGACATGCTGCTGGGGGTTCAAGAGCAGGGTAGCCAGAATGAGAGCATGAGGACCTGCTCCAACTATCAACACATCCAACATCTCAGAAAGACAGACAAACAGAGAAATACCTAGAATGTAAGGCACTTCTATATCAGAAAATAACATCGTCATAACCTTGTCATTTTCTTTGTATGGATTTAAATATTCCAACCACCGTAATTAAGGAATCAAAGACAATAAGCCATCTCCCATACAAGTATGAAGGAACCGTTACTGCTAGCTGTCAGAGCTGCTGGTAGAAGAAAAAAAAAGTGCATCAGCACCTTCTGACCAATCAGATCTGAGAATTCAACAGCACCATGGTATTATAAAGTATAAAGTGAACCATCAAGTTTAAATGATTCACTAAGCGGATACTACCTGATAAATCGTTTTCAAGGTCTGAAACACGGAGACCTGTTGTACGAAGTGAAGTTTGCAGACAGGCTGTATGAGACTCCTGTAACTCTAGCCGGTGTTTCTTTACATACACTGGACTCCGATTGGCTCCAAGAGTTGAGTGTCAGTATTAAAAATAACTATGCCATTCAACAGAGAGTCAAAAATTTGGCTCCTGACACGCACACACAATTTGCTTTTAACTCTTAACTAACCAGAAGGACAAGAGCATTTTTAATTCTCTTGTTTGTATGCAGTAATCTGTAAAAGGCACTATAACGTATTACTTAATGTTTGCGTGTTCTTGTTGGCACCTTACAAAAACAAGCAAGACGATACTACTGTACACTGAAGGTACACGCATGTATACAGTACATCGATCGAGGTATTCAGTAGCTTAAAGAACGTTCATCATGAAGTATGTCTGAAAAGTTACACCTAAGCGTATACTCGGTTAACCGGAAAACTCATCTAGGTAAGAAAAAAAAGCAATTAAAGTTAAAATAAATCTGATCCTGTGAAGCTGTGTATGAATTTTTACACCCAATTTTACTCCCCAAACTTTATTGTAGCGTTTCATTCTCCTTATACCTCAGCTAGCATGACGCATTATGCATTTGATCCATTTATAGTTCAGTTTAATGTTGCATAACATCCGTGAAACGAGTTAGAGCCTGTTATCGTTTGCGTTGTACACTGCAAATGTGACATCTAACCACCTGACGATATCTTGAATATAGTCAAATCTGTCTGTGTTTCTTACAATAAGATTGACCAAATATATGATTATACCGCTTGTTTCTAGACATTTTTACTCATCTCAAGCTTGAAATAATTGGCGATCTTTTTTTTCCCCCTTATTGTTAAGCAAACTTTTCTGCAAACAGAATATGAAAGCTAAAACAGGCGGTTTTAACTAAACATCTAAACATTTTACTAAACATCTAGACTAAACATCACTTAACATTTTGCATTTTGGACCCATTATTCAAAAATACAAGTTGGTTTAACTTATTTACTTACAACATACATAACCTTAAGATTTCAAGTGTTCTGAACTCAAAATCATGATTCATTAAAATAGCTCACGCTGGTCTTCCTTTGATGTGATTGGCCACGCAAGGAGTTCTGCTTGGCAACCAGAGAACTAATGCACTGATTGGTAGATAATTACAAAAGGTGATCCTTTTCACCTGTTGGTTTTTGCTGTAAAGTTCAAGAAGGGTTTTTTTCATCGTGTACCATTTTAAGTTCGGTAAGTAAAATTATTATATTGACATGAACTTATTTTTGTGTGACTTTTAACAGTGAAATATGTTTGTTAAGTTCCTAATGGTACATTTTATAATGAAGGACAACACAGCCATAATTCTAAATGTTTCCATGCATGATGTCCCAGAATGAGAGAGTTCATGGGGAATTTTGATGCTGCTTGAAGATATAGTTGAATTGGCTGTGGCATCAAAACATACAGAAGAGTCCATTGATTTCTTGAGTTGCGGAGCACAGAGAACTCCTGCGATCGACGTTTCCTGGATTTAGACTGAAACCAAAGCATCATTTCTTAGAGCACTACCCCCAGCTGATTAAAGCCTTTGGACCACTGTCGGATTTTTGGACTATGCATTTTGAGGGCAAATACAATTTTTTTTTTTTTTTTTTTTTTAAATGGTAGTTTGTGAATCTCAAAACTTCAAAAATGTGGCCCTCACACTGGCAGAGAATGATGGCACACTATCTGGACTCTCGCTCATTTTTCAGACCCCCAACTGAAATGGACAACGTTTAAACCACACTGGTCATTTCCTGGTCATATTCAGCAGGTGTTTCATCAAATGGCACCAAAACAGTGTTCCTCTGTGACAGCTGATGGATTTGAATACCGTGCAGAATACTATCTGTGCTGGTTCATGCTCTGGTCTCCCAGAATTTATGCAGATATCACAGATTGTAGCTGTGAACTCTGGGATTCTTTTTGTCTGTAAAACAGTGTCAGAATGGTACACTGAGCATATTCAGTTATATGACCTTTGCAGCAGCCGTGTCACTTCCCTCTGTGTGATTCAGATATCAGAGCTCAATGAGGTTTTTCCTCTATCAGGTTACATTGTGAAAGGTAGGACGGTCGTGACACTTAAACGTTATGTCTTGCGCTAGATAAATGATCATTGTTCCATGTTTTTTTACATGGAATGAACCCAAATATTACATTACAGTTCTTATTTTTAGTTGTCTTTTTATTCATTTTGAACCCCCCCCCCCACCCCCCACCTCAGTCTTTTATTTCCAGTGAAGTCCGGAAGACTGTCATCAAACTTCATATGGAATTTCTGGCCATGCCAACTTATTAAAGGGTTAGTTCACCCAAAAATGAAAATTCTATCATTAATTACGTACCTTCATGTCATTCCAAACCCGAAAGACTTTCATTCATATTCGGAATAAAATGAAGATCTTTTTTAATGAAATCTGAGAGCTTTCTGTTCCTCCACTGTCAGCCTGCACAACTACCACGTTCAAGCCCCAGACAGGTAGGAAAGACATCATTAAAGTAATCCATGTGACTCCAGTGGTTTAAACCTCAGTTTTATGAAGCGACGCAAGTTGTGTAGTTAAAGCACTGGAGTCGCATGGATTACTTTAATCATGTCTTTACTACCTGTCTGGGGCTTTAAAGTGGTAGTTGTGTAGTTTTTTGCGACTCTCATACTGATGTCACCCCTCATTGCAGAGGATCCGCTGCTGAGCAAGTGATGTAATGTTAAATTTTTCCAAATCTGTTCAGATGAAGAATCAAACTCGTCTATACCTTGGATGGCCTGAGCGTGAGTGCAATTTCATTTTTGGGTGAACTATCCCTTTAATAGGGAAACATGGCCAACTTTTATTTATACAAGTCTTCGAATGAATAAACTTTATTTATACTGTATCTTTTTAAAAGTGTATACCAAGTGCTTTTATACATGAATGCACATGTATACTTGTCAGTATAATTTTGCTTCGTACTAAATTGGTGGTATGTACCTTATATTTTTCGTCAGTACAACTGATTTGTGTGTTTGATAGATTTAGTGAGCATTCTGATAAACATGCATTGATGGTCAACCTTTGATGCATGATCACAATATTCTATTTATACCTGTTTCTTCACTAGGAGTCTGATCATCGCAACTCTATCCTTGATGTGCCAGTGGGGATCTGATTCGAGGACAGATCTTCAGCCCCCCAACTCCTTGCATTTGACTTCCTCTATTGGGATAATACATGAAGGCCAAGGGGTGATGGACAAAATTCAGGATGTCCCACAAGCAATGTGTCTGCTCTTTGGTCTTATTTATGCATTAGACCTGAATTACCCCAAATCACTCGCAAACACGTCTGATTTCATACAGCGTGTCCTGATGTCAATGGGTCAGAACACCCTCAAGCCTAAAATACGGTCTTCGGCAAACCAGCTTTTTGGTTAAGAATAATGTTTAGGTCTCATTGTTGCAGACTTTGAGTCAGCACTATTACATTTACACGCTCGGTACCAATTAACATAATTGTGAGTCCTTTTTGCGAATATTGGTCAATAAAGACATTCGATATGCTGTTCAGTATGTTTTATTTCAGTTGGGTATGTTTGCACAAAGCTTAAACAGTCAAAAGTAATAAGAACTTAGTCAATTTGATTTCATTTATCATCCTTTTTTAATTTCAGTTGAATTTTCAAGTTGAGTTCACTTAAATATGTAAGTGCACTTGAAATTACAGCTCATTTAAATGAACTTAATTGTTGAAGTACACTATATAAACACCAAGTTTGGTGAAATAAACAAGTTAAGTACTGTATATATGAGCACCAAGTTAAGTGAACTTAAATATACAAGCTTTGGGAGACTCCATTACGCAATCAATCCAGTTCAGTGAACTTATTAGGGTTTTATTTGTAATATTATACTTTATTTAGAATAATTTCATTATTAGAAATATTACATAAAGTTCCCCATACTCAAATTATGTTCACTTGCTAAGATATCGTTTCCTCACAGTGTAGCAGCAAGAAACAGTTGTTTTCTCACAAAGCCCGCTCTCTCTCTCTCTCTCTCTCTCTCTCTCTCTCTCTCTCTCTCTCTCTTTTTTTTTTTTGCTCTCTGTTAAAAGTAAATAAGAAAAAAAAATGTTGCAGCTTGTCATGTCTCCAAGAAGACATTCCCTTGTTGGAGAACTTGGAGACTCCTTCCGAAAATGACAAATAAATGCCTCTTAACAGAAAACATTAACAATTACACACAGTTTTTAACCAGTTATTAACAGAACAGCACAACAATCCCCCCCCAACAATTATAATTTTTCCAACAACTGCAATTTTACATTCATTAATGATTCATTAACAGATTTCACATGTAATGTATTGGAATGTCCACAAGACAAGTTAGTTCCTGTTGAGGCTTAGGCTATAAACCGTTGTTCCAACCATGTCCTTTTACAGAGAAACTGGAATGAATAAATTCCTTTGTTCTGAAGACTTTCCCATGCTGGGAAAATCTGCGAAGCACCATGACAATTACAACACACTGACAGAGAGTCCTTACATAAATGTCTCCTAAAAATCTTCACCACATCCTATCCTGTCCTTTTCTTAAACAATGCTTTAAATAAAAGGGTGTCTGTGGATCAGGTGGTAGAGCGGGTTGTTCACTAATTGTAGCGTTGGCGGTTTGATTTCCGGTCCACATGACTCCACATGCCGGACTGTCCTTGGGCAAGACACTGAACCCCAAGTTTGTCCAGATGGCAAGTTAGCGCCTTGCATGGCAGCTCTGCTACCATTGGTGTGTGAATGAGAAACAGTGTAAAGCGCTTTATAGGACCACTAAGGTTTAATAAAGGGCTGTATAAGTGCAGACCATTTACCACTGAAGAAATGTCTTTATTATAAGTCGTAGATCATGTGGAGCATCTGCCGTACAAGTCCCTGTGTATGAGCTGTTACTATAGAAACGGGAACGTATTAGAACGAGCCTATCATATTTACAATGAGCAAACTTGGGAAAAATAGACAGCATGGGAGGTTTGCTCTTCTATTGTTGTTGATGTGAAAGTCTCATACTACTAATTTGCCAAAATCTGCTAGTACCACCAACACAGGATGTTCATTTACTGCAATGCGCAGGTGAAACTGAGAGGTGTGAGCTCCAGACAAAGACGGTCTGTGTTTCCACTGAGTGGTGTCAGGGCCATGCAAATAGGATAGGCAAACACTGCCCTTAAGCCACACTGAAGCCTTTGTGATGCTGCATGTTCCTTGAGCAGTTATCAGAAAAACTAACCCATGTGCATATTGAATTCGGTGCCGAGAAGCCGGACGGATCATTTTTCGGCCTGCGAAGGTAGCTATATATATTTTCCTAATGAATAATAACTGTAATGTTACTAAAGCGACAGGTTTTAAAGTGTGCTGACGTAGCACAATCATAGTCCAATTTTTCCTGATTATAATATTATGATCAATTAATTCTGTGATTACTATGAGTATTTCTGGACATTTCTGGACAAAGTGTCTTGTTTTATGGGCAAATTACTTAACGTTTCCTATAACTAAATGTTTCAAGTAAGCTAAATTACTTACCAAAACAACTAGACAACTTCCAGCTTGAAATACGTACAAAAATTAAAAAAAAAAAAAAAAAAGAAAGAAAGAAAGAAAAGATATAAATAGATATAAAAAATAGACTGGCTTAATAATGTTATACAGAAAGTGGGACGTATTCGATAAATCTGCCAATATGCGGGATATTTACTTGCTGATAAATATATTGCGGTGGATTTGGGTTTGGTCACGGTGGCTTAGTGGTTAGCACGTTTGTCTCACGCTTCCCGGGTTGAGGCCGATGCCTGCTCTCTGCACATGGAGCTGGCATGTTCTCCCCGTGCTTCATGGGCCTCCTCCAGGTACTCCGGATTTTTTGCCCAGTCCAAAGACTTGTGTCGTCTAAATTGTTGGTGGTGTGTGAGTGTGTGTGCGATTGTGCCCTGCGATGGGTTGGCACCCCGTCCAGGGTGTCCCCTGCCTTGTGCCCCATGTCCCCTGGGATTGGCTCCAGACTCCACGCAGCCCTGTGTAGGAAAATTGGTACAGAAAATGGATGGCTGGACAGAGTGAGGTTTCTTGGAGTGTTTTTTTTTTTTTTTTGGAGTGTTCCATGGAGCAGAAATCATTCCATGCGTGTGTGTGTGTGTGTGTTCAGTGGTGCATGTGTAGTGCCTATGCCAAAGTGGCCCAGATGAGTGAAGCCGATATCATTATGGAAGGCATCCTGCTGAAGATGTCCCAGCAGAAAAAGAAAATATCTCCTAGGAACTATAAAGAGCGGCTCTTCGTTCTGACCAGCCAGGCTCTGATTTACTATGAACAGGAAAAGGGGGTAGGCCTTTCACAAGACACTAATTTACATTCAGCGTTCACTGATTCCTGACACACTGTGACATATGTGTAGATATTTAAGAACATTTGCATGAGAGCTTACAAAGTTTTAAATCCCTTACCATTACTGCGTTCCCAATTCTAACGGTTTACTAATGACTAATTCATTGTTAAGGAATTATTTCGAATGATTAATAGTGAAGTTTGTAATAGTAATGATAACTAACATAGTAAATAATGTGAGTTAATTGAACCTTAAAGCAAAGCACTGACTTTTGTTAGTGTTGCTGTTGTTCTGTATGTATTATATTTCTTTGCAGAAGAAAAAGAGAAAAAAGGGGTCAGTTCGGACAGAAAGTATCTGCTATGTGGAAAAAGTTGAGGCAGAGAGGAATGCGCCTGTAGAAAGAATGTTCCCCTTTCAGGTTCTGATCAACACACACGCACACGCACACACACACACACACACACACACACACACGCCCAGACTTTTTTGACTATATTTCTGAAAAGTGACCGCTAGTGACTTCCAATGATTTTGACATGTTTTGCACAATGCTAATCTGATGTTCAGAATTTTCATTTCCTTTTTTTCATGTTAGGACTCATGCTATTTATGTCAGCCTGGGAAAACCCGTTGGATATCTATGTGGCTTAATTGCGGCAAAAAAAGACCGAAAAAAAAAAAAAAAAACACTGCAGCAAAAAAGACGATCAGAATTGTGATTTTCTGGCTGTAACGTACTTTGATCCTTTCCCATTAGATCGCATATGATGACTCCATCCTGTACATGTTTGCAAAGGATGATGCAGATAGGATGATCTGGTTAGAGGCTGTGATGCAAGGCAAGATATTTATGCAGTTATTTACAAGTTATGCTCTCAGTTTGCTTATGCTAAGTGTGATTAATAACATACTCAGATCTCTCTCGCTCTCTCTCTCTCTCTCGCTCTCTCTCTCTCTCTCCCCATATATATATATATATATATATATATATATGTATGTATATGTATGTATATATGCTTATTCACAGTAATAAAGGATAATGTCAAGCTCTCTGCAAAGTACCACAAAGCATTCTGGGTAGACGGAATGTTCCAGTGCTGTGGCCAGACTGTAAAGAATGCTCCAGGCTGCTGTGACTGGCACAAAGGTGTGTTTTTCACCATTAGTTGTGTGGCTTTTGTATTAATTGATGGCATGCAGTTCTGTGAATGAGGCTCAGTGACCTCAGCTGTGAGATGTTTCTTTCACACTAATGACAAAACTAAAAAGAAAAGTCTCTGTTAAAAAAGAATAAGAAAAAAGAAAAAAAAAAAACCAGGCCCGGATCTGATCATATTTTGTAGTTGTTGTATTTTGCAGAAAGGTAATTAACTGGGGGGAAAACCGTAGCTGACGTTTAATTTATTTATTTATTTATATTTTTTTTGCAGAATCAATGAAGCGCAGAGCAACTTCTCGAAAAATGGCATTACCTCCTTTGCCATCTGCAAAGGTGAGCAGGAAATTTACACCCCTTCATGATGATGATGATGATGATGGTGGTGGTGGTGGTGGTGGTGGTGGGAGTGAGTATAATGGGTTTGGATCAGCGTAACAGTGCACCTTTACAGCTCCCAGAGAGAATTCAACTTCCTCCCATCCCGGAAGATGAAGACAGTGCTTGTGTGGAGGTTGTGGCTCTGTATGACTACACTGCCAGGAAGTCTGGAGAGCTAAGTCTTGTGAAGGGGAACAGATACGTCTCTCTGGAAAAGCTGTCGGGTGACTGGTGGAAAATCAGAGACACAGCTGGGTAACAGATTACCATTAAACCAATAAACAATACTGGGTAATATTAAATAAAAAATAAATAAATAAATATATCATATTACAGGTGTAATAATATTGCAAAACCAACCATAATTCACTACAAATAGTGCAGTTTCCACTACAAATATTACAAACCATCAGCTAACCATTACAACCATTACCAATATTGGTCCTTAATGGTATCCACTAGACATACCATGCCACTAATAGAAGGCTACAAATTAGCAGTTGAGACCCACAGAGACCATTCCAGTTTCTATTAAAACCAATACAACTCCCATTTTAACCATTAAAACCAATAGAAATTCCATGAGTGTTTCTATTGTGTGCCCCCCCGCATCCCCCCCACACCCGTATGCTTTGTAATGAACTTTTAAGTACATGTTCGTGCATTTATCCTTTTATTTATCATTTGCTCTGTCTAGTTCTGAAGGAGTTGTCCCTTCTAATTACATGGAGGAAGTGGAAAGCAACCACAGGTAAACCAGTACTTTTCCTGCTTCCATAATCGCCTAACAAAAATGCTGTGTAACGCTGCTACTGTAAGAAATCCTTTATAAAATGCTAATAATTTCCTACTACGATTCTTTTTTTTGCCTAAACCGCTCACAGTGAACTTTAAACTGTATGTAGTCATTCAATCTGCGTTGAAAATGCAATGCTAAACATAGGGGATTTTTTATTTCCCCCACATCCTATTACTGAGATTTGATTTATCGATGCCATGAGACACTGAAGTAAAGGCCCATGCCAATGAAAATATGTGTCCCGAATGACCAAACGTGCCGTCAAAAAGGATTTTCTTTTTTTCTTCAGAATGTGTTTCATGAGTGTCCTAATACAATGTGTAACACAATGTGAAATATCATACATGCATGAACTATTACAGTGAGAAGGATGAACTGTCCAGGAGGTCCACAAAGGAGAGACCCAGCAAATCCAAATCAAATCAAATCAAAATCCCAGCGCGTCTTTTTTGTTTTTACTGGAGAAAGCACGGGTTGTTATCTCTTGTCCACTAGACGGTGACATCAACACGTTTAATTTGTTGTGCTTTATTTTATTACAACATATGTATAATCTCATCTGGTATGAGACAGTACTTTACACGGACTGATGCTAATATACACTACACAGGAATTCAGAAACAGAACAGAGACTCGGGGGGGATATGATATGTTTGTCAAACCCAGTCCTGAAACCAGTGCAGACTTAAACAAACAAACAAACAAACAAACAAACAAACAAAGATAAGGAAATAAAAATTCTGGTTGTGGCAAATTTAACAGTCTTTATTCTTTTCATGTCCAGTTTGAGACGTCCGGTTGATGACCACATAGAGGACTATCCGTGAGTTTCATTAACTGTTTTATTCACTGACATTCGTTCAAATGATATCTCGTGTGAAATGAGAGAAATGGCACCCGACTTGACTTAGACTCGTCAACAGTGATTTGCGAACAAGAAGTGTTTCTGTAATTACCCTGACACCATGTGTGTGAAAGTTACAGGAAAAGAATTTTTATTGGTGCATGTGTATTTGCTTTAATTCATTTATTTATTTTGGCCTACAGCCAGTGTAAACAGAGCAGTGCATCATAGCTTTGGCAGGGGCACCATACGTGATAGCCTTCGGCTGCAGAGAGTTCAAAACATCCTTTCATATAACAGAAGGATTGCAGTCGAAATTCATAGGACACCTGAAAACGCCCCCAGACTAATATGTTTACTTACGAATGTTACTGTTGTTAATGAGACAGCCCTCTGTTCATATCAGCAAACACATTAGCATTTTCACATCAGCCATCACAATGGGGGAAAACATGTGATCTCAGTGATTTGGATCACGGCACGGTTGCTGCTACGAGACGGGCTGGTTTGAGTATTTCTATAACTGCTGATCTTCTGGGATTTTTACACACAACAGTCTCTAGAGCAGTGGTCACCAACTCTGTACCTGTATATCTACCTTCCTGAAGACTTTAGCTCCAACCATAATCGTGCCCACATGACCATTGCCTTAAGATTGATTACACAGGAAGATGTTGAGCTGCTATGGCATTATTGCCTGTCACACCTCCTCCAATTCCCTCCTTCGGCATTGCCACCGTGCCTAACGCAACCAAAACCACACAGGCCGCCCCAGTGGCTAAGGCTGTAGCAAGCCCCACTGGCCCCTCAGTGCCACTGGTTACATATGGTTTCCTCCTGATATACCTAATACCACTCAGGCATGTCTGCCTAACACAACCAGAGCCATACAGCCCTTCCCAGTGACTAAGGCTGTGACAAGCCCCACTGGCACCGGCTCAGTGCTGCTGTTTCCATAGGTCAGCTGCAGGGTCGTCAGCTAGGTACCACCAATCAACAACGTTTCACTCCGTTACCCCCAGAACGTCTCCTGGTGGAGGAACAGTGGCAGGGACGTTTCCCCACCACCCCCTGCAACTAAACCTTGGGTTTGAAGTTCTTGATCAGCTAAAACAGGTGTGAGATTTTGTTTGGAGATGAAACCTGCAGGAAAATAGATCTCAAGGAAGAGGGTTGGTGACCACTGCTCTAGAGTTTACTCAGAATTATGTGAGAAGCAAAAACAAAAATCAGCAAGTGAGAGACAGTTCTGTGGGTGGAAACGCCTTGTTAATGAGAGAAGTCAGAGGAAAATGGCCAGATTGGTTCAAGGCAACAGGAAGGATAACATAACTCAAATAATTACATTTTAAAACTGTGGTGAGCAAAAAAGCAGCTCAGGACACAGAACATCAAACCTTGAGGTGGAGAGGCTACCAAAGCAGAAAACCACACTGGGTTCCACTTCTGGAAAAACAACCTGTTGAGTTTTGGTGATCCTGTGCTCACTGTAGCCTCAGATTCCTGTTCTTGGCTGACAGAAGTGAAGCCCGATGTGGTCTTCTGAGTTTCATTGTTTTATTGTTCATTGTGACAAAAGAGACAAAAAGTTTTAAAAGATGTCCAAAACAAAAAGTGATTGGACCTTAATGTTCCTTTATGCGTGTAAAAACGTGTAGTATCAAAACAAAGTACTAATGTCTTCTAATGTCTCAACAAACATCAAAAAATATTACTAAAAATGTAGTTGCAACTTGCACACAACAGTTGATCTACACTGTGTTGTGGTTTTTCCCTTTACTGTGAACAGTACTGTTCTTTATTGTTAGTGTACACTTGAAGTTCTCATATACTCCTCATTTACATTCTGTTGACTTGAGACTTGAATTGGACTTGCATTTTTTACACTCTTACATGGAGAAAAAGCATTAAGTTGATGTACTTTCAGCTAATTTGTCTAAACTTGGTTTATTGAATTGAACTCATCCAGCTGGTACGTGGGCAACATGTCTCGAGTGAAGACGGAGCAGCTGCTACGCGAGAAGGTGGGTGGCGCTGTTCACACGTTTATTACTTTCATCAGTTGACTCTCATGTACACTCACCAGCACTTTCATTGGCAAAAGTGTTGAAATCACTACACTTAGAGGATGCTCACACGGATTTTTACTTCATAGCAAACAAACAGATCACATATATGACACAGTAGTGAACATTCTGGCTTCATGAATCATACCTCAATCAAATCAAATTAAATGATTTTATTTAATGGCATATTTTATTTTCCAAGTCAAGTAGAGGAAAAATTATGGGCTGATCAACTCAACGGCATGGCCAGCAAACAGTCCAGATCTCAGTCTAATTGAAAATTTATGGTGGAAATTAAAAAAAAAAATTTTTTTTTAAATGGTCCATGACAAGACTCCATCCTGTAAAGCTGATCGCTAAGAAAGTTGGAACCAGTTTGATGAAGAATATTGTTTTTCATTAGTGAAGTCCATGCCTCAAAAAATTCAGGCCGTCATAAAAGCCCAAGGAGGAGTAACAATGTACTAAGTGTGATGTTTTTTTTGTTTGTTGATGATTGCATAATTTTTTTCCTCCCTCTACGTGATCTGGAAACAAATATACCATTAATTAAAACAACTTCATAGGGCGCATGATGGCTTAATGGTTAGCACGTTCGCCTCACACCTCCATGATCGGGGTTCGATTCCCACCGTGGCCCTGTGTGTGTGTGGAGTTTGCATGTTCTCCCCGTGCTGTGGGGGTTTCCTCCGGGTTTCCTCCCCCAGTCCAAAGACATGCATGGTAGGCCGATTGGCGTGTCTAAAGTGTCCATAGTGTATGAATGGGTCTGTGAATGTATGTGTGTGATTGTGCCTTGCGATGGACTGGCACCCTGTCCAGGGTGTAGTCCACCTTGTGCCCGATGCTCCCTGGGATAGGCTCCAGATTCCCCGTGACCCTGAAAAGGATAAGCGGTATAGAAGATGGATGGATGGATAAAACAACTTCATTTCACTTGTTTGAGGTATGTTTCACGAAGCCAGAAAAGTTGTTTTGTGCCATGTCTGTGATTTGTTTATTCGCTATGAAGTGTGTGATCCCATCATTTTTGCCAGGGGTTGCATATCCATGCAATCAGCCAGTCATCTGGCAGCAGCACAATGCATAAAACATGCAGATGCAGGTCGAGACCTTCAGGTAATATTCACATCAAACACCAGAATGGGGAAAATGTGATTTTGGTGACTTTGACCATGCCATGCTTGTTAGTGGCAGATAGTCTGGTTTGAGTATTTTAAAAACGGATCTCCTGGGATATTCACACACAGTAGCGTCTGGAAACATGTTGTTGATGAGAGAATGAGCCAGAGGAGAAGGGTCAGACTGGTTCGAGGAGACAGGAAAGCCATGCTAATTGTTATGAACTGCTGGAGGGAGCTCTGGACTTCAGTTCCCAGCAGACACTGCACCTGTGCATCACAGTCACATGACCACCTGTACCTGATCCTTATTCCTGCTAAGGAGCACCCGTGTATTTAATCACTGTTTGCACCGCACTCTTGGTTCTTGCGTTGTTTCTCCTCTGTTGTCAGGTTATGCTCTCTCGCCTCGCATGTATTGTCTTTTTATGTTTTGTCATCATCTTTATTAAAACTTTAAATCTGCACGTGCATCCGTCTCCGACTCTCCAGAGCTGTGACGGTAACGCTAACACTCTTTGCAACCATGGTGAGCAGAAAGCATCTCAAAATTACAAAACAGTAAAACAGCTTCAGAGCACATGGGGTTCCAGCTACAATGGGCACATCTCCATTCACTGAGAATGGAGAGTTGAAGATTGGAAATACATCCCCTGGTCTGGCACCAGGAACCGTTCTACGGTAAAAGTCAATGCGGTCACATTTTTTCCCCATTCTGATGTTTGATGTGAACATTAACTGAATGTCTTGTCCTGTATCCGCATGCTTTTGTTCCTTGCTGCCAGATTGATGGTAGATTGATGGTAGATCATTTTTAAAGTAGCCAGTGAGCATACATTGACATGATACTGTATATATATACATTTTTTAATTTAATTCACTTTACTACTATAATAAGGGTCTCACCTTTTGTTACAGGGTAAAGAAGGATCATTCGTGGTTAGAGACTCCAGTCAAAAAGGAGTATACACAGTGTCGCTCTTTAGCCGAGCACTAGAGTGAGTACAGAGGAGATTTTTCTTCGTCATCGTCTCCTCCTCCTCAAGCCTAAATGTCCCTACATATACACACAAAGTTTTGACCACATCCTCTCCACCATCAGTATATCTCAACGCCACACCTGTAGTGAGAAGTCTAATATTAAACGTGTGTTGTGTTTGCAGTGAAGTGAAAGGGACTGTAAGGCATTATCTCATTAACGTGAATGCAGAAGGGCTGTATTACTTGGCAGAGAACCACCTGTTTGAGTCCATTCCCCAAATGATAGAGTACCATCAACACAATGCGGCAGGTGTGGGATTTCTTGACCTATTTAACAGATACACACATCAGAAAACGTTAACCTATTTATAAATTCCATTACACACACACACACACCCGTGTACATCTTAGTGATATCACTACTGCACTATATTCATTGTAGAATTAGTGATTCATGGTACATGAGTAAAATCAATGGAATTTTCACTCTGATTTGTAACCATTGCGTGGTCAATATTACATCCGTGACTCATTCTCATAGAAATGTCAGGACTTCAGATGTGATTTGAAGATGATTTCAAATTGCAGGAACAATTGTGGTTGACTCGAAATCCTGTTTGCTTTTTTTAGGCCTGCTTACAAGACTGCGGCTTCCTGCTACAGAAACCGATCTCACATCTCAGTCAGCACAGGGTGAGGCAAACATTTTTTGAAACGCACAACAGGACATGATCAGCCTGTCATTTTTTTTTTTTTTCTTTGTGCACTTAGTCACATCTCAGAGATTATTTTAAAGTTACCAGGCTAACAAAATTAACCGGATACAGTACACGAGACAGGGTCATGGCCCAGCAAACTAACTTGCAGTATTACAACATGTAGGTTTCTTGGTTGTGGCACTGTTTCTGCTTTTGTGGTTAGAATCAATATACAGCATATGTATCCAAATCCATCCATCCATTTTCCATACCGCTGATCCTACACAGGGTCACGGGGAGCCAGGGACAGAAAGTCGCATACACACTACGGACAATTTAGAGTTGCCAATCAGCCTACGACGCATGTCTTTGGACTGGGGTAGAAAAACGGAGCACGTGGAGAACATGCAAGCTCCACACACACAGGGTAGAGGCAGGAATCGAATCCCCAACCCTGGAGGTGTGAGGGTAACTACTAAGCCTCTCTGCCCCCCATGTATCCAAATCAACATGGAAATTTGCAAACTTTCAAAATGACGCTTCCAAAAAGAAACCCAGATTGCACACAAACCTCGACACTGGGTGTGCAGTTTACACCACTGCAACGTGACATGAAGATTACCTGCTAATTAAAAAAAAAACAGTACACTTGTGACTCGCCTTCTTCCTCTACACGGATACCCGTTTGTAAGATTGTATAAGATTTACACTTCCGAAAACCACTATATGCCCAATTTTTTTCTCTTCAGTGGATAACCTCACCTGCGTAGGCTGCTGTAGATTTAAATTGCTGCTCTTATCACAAAGACTGTCTGCTGTACTCTTATCTCAGGACTCTTATTCACAATCTGCTCATACTCCGCATCTGTTTAGCACACCTAGTACCGTATGAGTTTACAGTATAGAGCTGTAGAAGAGTAATGACTTACGATCCTTCTATCTGGTGTGAGCTAGAAGAGGACACGTTCTCTTGAGTCCGGTTCCTTCCGCATGCCATCAGGAGTTTTTCCATTACCTTGTCACCTTTGTCTTAGACTTAAATCTACACCCAGATTTCTGTAAAGCTGAGACAATACACGTCTGTTACCATACAAGCAAAACTGAACTGAAAGAAGCCGGCACATATGTATATGTAAACGATTACACAATAACCGTGTTGTCTTCCCAATTAGACAAAGAGCTGCATGTTATATTGCTAAGCCATACAATAGTTTGTAGATATTGTTCCAACCTCGGTAGATGTGTACGTGTGCGATCGGGGATGTGGGTTTTACAATACATGTTCCGTACGAGTTTAATTCGTGTGTGCGTGTGATTCATAGGTGCGTGGGAGCTGAGACGAGAAGACGTGTGTCTGGTGAAAGAGCTAGGCAGCGGCCAGTTCGGAGTGGTCCAGCTCGGCATGTGGAAGGGCAAACATCAGGTGGCCATTAAGATGGTGAAAGAGGGCTGCATGTCGTCAGACGAGTTTATAGAGGAAGCCCAGATCATGATGTAGGTTTCCGTCATGCTTGTGCTACCTCTTCAACTTCCCTTTTCGGTGCTGGCTGACTATATCGGTGGTAAAGTCCAGGGCAGTGTGTTAGTGTAAGTGTGTGACTGTGGTTAGCAAGTGTGTGATGCGTTTCCTGTTCTCAGGAACAATTCAAGTCTACTCAGGTATACTCAAAATTCCATTATACCGCCTTCTGTTTGAAAGATTTCAAACAGCCTTTATATATTTTATATCGGCTAGTGTGTCAAGTCAGGTCCCAGTAGTAGTATAAAGTATTTCTGCCTACAGTTCAATGTAATGCAGAAGTTAAATCAGGCACTGTATAGCAAAGGGGAGAACAGGAATAGGGAACAAATCTTAGAATAGGACATACCTTTAAGTTGAGGGGTTGGCATGTTTATTTAATTCCAAGAAAATATACGTAAACATCACTTCGGTGATTTAGGGTGGGTTTTTTTTCTTTCTTTCTTTCTTTTTCAACCAACAGCGCAGGTGTTGCATGAAAAGCAGGTGTAAGGTGGGCGGACGGCCACTTTAAAAACAGTTCTGATGCACAGCGGAGTGTTTCTGAAAAGAAACAGAAAAAACGTTCAGACTCAATGGATTTTTTGTTTTTAATCTCAAAACCAGGTCACATATTAGCGGTTGGGGGTTGGGGGATGGGGGATGGGGTGGGGCTCTGGGGCGTCATGTGAATGAAACAAAAAATCACAGACAGAGTGATGGTCTGTCTTGTGAGTGAGTAAATATGAAGAGATTTACGACATGTTGAAAACATTTCACTGCCTGTATTCCAATATTGCAATATAACTTAAAAACCAAACTTGGCTATTGTTGGGACATTCACTTGTACGTGATGTGAGGTCACGCTTTCACTGTCAAGTAACACAAACAACTTCTCCTCTCTTTATTGAACTTTTATAAATTCATCTAAGCGAGATGGCAAGCCAGGCTAATGAGTGAGGCAGTAATAAATCGCTAGATTGTTTCACATCGCAAGTGTGAAAGCACTCTTATGGCAATAGATATGTGAAAGATATGCATGCGATAGGCATGGATGAATAACATCCCTGCTGGAAAAAAACAAAAAAAAAAAACAACAACAATAGAAACCCTCAGAGAATTTGTAATATAATGGGAATTGTATTGGTTTTAATGGAAACTGTAATGGTCCCAATGGGTATCTGGGAAATTTGTTGCCTTCTATTTTGGGCAGGTTATGTCTAGTGGATACCATTAAGGACCAATAATAGTAATGGTTTTAATGGTTAGCTGATAGTTTGTAATGGCATTTGTAGTAGAAACCATTAGACTTTCTGTGATGGTTCCTAGTGGGGTTTTTTTGCAGGGATTAAAGCTCGGAATTCGAACGGTTGAGTCGCTCTAATAATCTGTCATTCTTCCCGAGTAGTATAATAATAAAAACACTGTATGTCCATGTTTGTGCCTGTGTGAGGTGACAGGATATACTTGAATCTGTTTAATTTACTAGACAACATCGCACATTAAATATGTGAAACCTTTCCCATAATACTATTCCAATCAAGTGCAAACTTCAGCATCATTTCTTTAATACAGTGTCTGTGTGTCACTGTGCACTCGAAGGAAATTCCGGCATCCTAAGCTTGTGAGGCTCCACGGTGTGTGTACCAAGTGCTTTCCCATCTACATCGTGACAGAGTTCATGAGTAATGGCTGCCTGCTGGAGTACCTGAGGCATCATGGGAAAGAGCTGCGTCCTCGGCGTCTCCTTACCATGTGCCTGGATGTGTGTGAGGCGATGGCTTACCTCGAGGGTCAGCAGTTCATTCACAGAGATCTAGTAAGGACACACTTTCCGGAATGATGAGGAATGTTTGTTTGTGGTTTGATGAATTCATGCGTTTTGTGAAGTGCTACATAATCATTAATGCCACCGCCACTTCTCTCTTTTCTCTTTCTCTCCACACCAGAAGCAAAACATAAACAGCTGTTTGTAGATACTATAACCTGATCGTGCTAAAAGGGAACTAACTTGCTTTGTTACAAATCCACTTCCTGGCTTTCCAGATCACAACACCATGTTGTTTCCTATAATAGCACACCCCCAAGTGCTGTATTCCTTAGTTAATATTTATATATATATATATATATTTATTTTACTTTGCAGCCAGCCCTACTGTCAGATCCATGTGTTATCACCTTCAGAATGTAGTCATCTCCAGATGTTTAGATCTTCCGTCTGTTTTTGTTCATTGTTTTCCTTTATTTTGATTGCAGGCTGCGAGGAACTGTTTGGTAGATAAAGATTTATCTGTCAAAGTGTCTGACTTTGGAATGGCAAGGTGACCAACACACACACACACACACACACTCACACCAAACACTGACGGACACAAACTCAGTTTTGCATGTACAGAACTGTATATGCGTGTGCTTTTTTGCCTATTATTTATGTGTTTTGTTCCCTGTGTAGATATGTACTGGATGATCAGTACACCAGTTCTGCAGGTACAAAGTTTCCTGTGAAGTGGTCGGCCCCTGAGGTTCTGAACTACACGAGGTTTAGCAGCAAGTCCGATGTGTGGGCGTTTGGTTTGTCACTTACTACATTTCTCTTGATGCAAACCGTATAGCAATACTACTTGAAAAGTTTGCTCATGTCTCACCACAGCGCCACATCATTACACAAATACCAAAAAGTCTGTACTGTGTGATGAACCTTTCCGTTAACCTTTCAGTTGTGAACATTTCGCAGTAAATACTCATTCATGTACACCACAAGTAGGGCAGGCTAAGTTCATCCATGCTGCTGTTAATATTTGATTGAGTGTCTAATCTGCAATAATATTGATAGAATTTGGTGTTAAGTGGTAGTGGTTAAGATGGTTGGACTGCTGATCAGAAGGTCATGAGTTCATATCTCAACACTGCCAAGCTGCCACTGCTGGGCCCTTGAGCGAGGCCCTTAACCCTTAACTGCTCAGCTGTATAAATGACATAATTGTAAGTCGCTCTGGATAAGGGGCGTCTGCCAAATTCTTATTATAAATAATAACAATATAGTAGTTTCAACCAGAGTTGTTCCTAAACTCAGGGATCTCTAAGTGACATCCTACTTGCTTTCTTTTTTTAATGTATGTATGGCAGCCTGGAAAAAAAAAAAAAAAAAACCCTTCACATGGCCCAATTTTCTACTCTATATAGTTATGAAATCTGTCTCTTTTTTTCTGCACGTGTCACAACCCATGGCAGCTTAAATTCTGTTTACTCCCAAAACTGAACAATCACATGTAAAAGACTCTATTCTAATTCCACTTAGACACCCTGCCTGTACATCTACTTATGGGAAAACAACATTGTTGCCCAACTGTAAAGAAATATAAGCTGAAAGGAGTTCTCACTTGGATTATCGACATCCAAATCGGTCTCATCAGTCTGCTTAACATATTAACTGAATCACCTGAACATAAATCCCATGATGCTACTGACAAACCGGTAACAGTGTTAGTCACTGTGTCCTTCTGTTGTGGTGAAGCAGGATCTCTGTTTGCCGTGGAACTCTGACTAAACTCAAACCAAAACCCTCCTCACTGCCGCCACAAACCGTGGAAATGGAAAAAAGTGTGACATGATTAGATGTTGGGTTAAGTGAAATGTAAGGGTTAGTAATCACCAAATGGAAAAAATCCTGTGTGTGTGTGTATGTATATGTATATATATATATATATATATATATATATATATATATATATATATATATATATATATATATATATATATATATATATATATATATATAGTGGTTAGTACCTACCAAAAGTGGTCTAGGGAAGGACAACCAGTGAACCGGCGACAGGGTCATGGGCGCTCAAGAATCACTGATGGTCCCACAGAAGAGCTACTAAAGCACAAATTGCTGAAAAACTGAAGGCTGGCTATGATAGAAAGGTGTCAGAACACACAGTGTATAGCAGCTTCTGTGTATGGTGCTGCATAACCGCAGACTATAATAGCAGAGTGCCCATGCTAAATGGAAGAAAGTGGTCTGGTCTGATGAATCCTGTTTTCTTTTACATCTTGTGGATGGCCAGTTGTGTATGTGTCGCTTACCTGGGGAAGAGATGGTACCGGTACGCACTATGGGAAGAAGGCGAGCTGGCGGAGGAAGTGTGATGCTCTGGGCAATGTTCTGCAGGGAAACCTTGGATCCTGGCATTCATGCGGATACTTTTTTGACACGTTCCACCTACCTAAACGTTGTTGCAGACTAAGTACACGTATTCATGGCAACGGTATTCCTCAATGGCAGTGACCTCTTTCAGTAGGATAACGTCATGCCACACTGCAAAAATTGTTCAGAATGATTTGAGTACAAAGAGGCCTTCAAATTGCCCTGATCTCAATCCAATCGTGCATCTGTAGGATGTGCCGGGCAAGCAAGTCCAATCCATGGAAGCCCCACCTCGCAATTTACAGGATTTTAAGTATATGCTGCTAATGTCTTGGTGCAAGATACCACAGCACACCTTCAGAGGTCTTGTGGAGTCCATGCCTTGACGGGTCAGAGCTGTTTTGGCATCACAGGGAGGACCTACACAATATTAGGCAGGTGGTTTTAATGTTATGGCTGATCGGTTTGTATTTCTTATTACATCCCGATACCGCTCCATCTACATTTATAACCTAATCTACTTATGGAAAACAACGCTACTGCAAAATCTGAAGGAAAATTACGTCTACAACAGCGGAGTGAGCATCATCTTTTTAACATAACGATTATCAGCATGATCCAACACGATCCTGATTTAAATGTGACTCGTGGTATTTAAGCGTTTTTATCTGTCTGTTAAACTGGCAGTATATTACTGGCAGACAAACCCAATTTTGGTCAAAACTCTGAGAGTGCCAGTGCTGCGACTTCACAACAAGCCTGACCAACGGACAGCAGGCCATCCACTTTTACGCTCACTCACATGCATCCAGGTGCGCAAACTATTGACACTGTACAATAAAGTGCTGATATCAGTGGATCAGGCTGCTGAACTTTATAACATTAGTACGTGATACAGCTCATAAGTGCGTAAAGACAAATTAAAGCATGAACAAGTGAAACGACAGTCAAACTCTTATCTCAATCCAGGAATTCAATATAAGAAAAAAAAACAGTTAATCAGTGAGGAAGATCAAAAAAGGAACTGTTACTGTGAATCAAAATATAGTGAGAATAAATTCTCCGTGACCTCACACAAACTCTTAATGCTTACATCCTTATTTTGGTACTTGTTTTTTTTTTTTGCCTCATGTTGTGGTGTTTTTTTATTAATTTAGGTCTATCCTACAACGTTAGCTTAATGCTAGCCAAGTATTTTATCTACTCGTGAGGTGTATGAGGTTTTTTTTTTTTTTTCCTAATGTAATACCACAAATAGTAGGTACTTTTATCATCCATTTCTAAATAACTTAGTAAGCCTTACATGTAAGGCAGATTGAGTATTTGTATCTCTGAGTTTGTTCATCTGACCCGATGTGATCTGTTCAGGCGGTCCTAGCGAGGTTAGAAGGTAACGTAAATAAACACATTATCATATATATTTATGTTTTCTTGTAGTAGTGATGTCAGTATATTTTTCATCACTTTTGGCTGTTTGCTCTGTCAGGATACTCCACGGCTATACGGGTTTTCCCATGCCTTTATAGTTTTACAAATCTGCATTCTTACAGGTGCGCTTGCACTTAAGAGCTCTGAAGCGACTGTTTATGTACCACTTATACCTAGAAACGGCTTTAGTTTCACCTCAGCTATAGTCGTGCTAATAAATACTGTAAGTATTTTGCATTGAGTTGATGATGATGATGATGATGATGATGATGAAGCTGATTTTGTTGTGTAGGTGTGCTGATGTGGGAGGTGTACAGTCTGGGCAAGCAGCCCTATGAGCACTATGATAATGCACATGTAGCTGAGAGAGTGATGCAGGGTCATCGCCTGTATAGACCACAGCTGGCCACAGATCAGATCTACCAAGTTATGAAATCATGCTGGCATGAGGTAATCATGTTAAATCCCCTCCTCTCTCTCTCTCTGTCTCTGTCTCTCTCTCCCAACAAATAAGAATTACACTGAAACTGAAAAATCATTCAAGCCTACATATGGTCAAATATGTGTCATTCTCTTTTCACAGCTTCCAGAGGGGAGGCCCAACTTTCAGAAGCTTTTTAATGATCTCAGTGCATGTGTAGAGGACAGTAAACAATGATTACACTACATGAACTTTATATTGTGCATTTGCAAACATTACTGTAGTAACTTGTTTTTGTATCTTGTTATGAGGCAATAATAATAATAATAATAATAATAATAATAATAATAATAATAACCCTCTTCCTCTGTGTTTCATGCACAGTAACACCTGAATGATTTGTTGATTTGTTTTGGACATCCAAAACAGCGAGAAGTAGAGAATAGTTGTAATAAATCAAGCCTCTGCATGCTCCAAAAGTGCACATTACAGAATGAGTAGCAATATTTCTAGAGGCCCACACATCTATTGGGTTTAGTGAGCGTGATATTTCCTGTTTGCTCATAGCAACTTAACCACCGCTGTTCACCAGAATATCTCACTAAAATTAGGTTAGGTATTGGTACTTCTTATGGGCACATAAGTTTGCCTCAGTAAAAAAAAAAAAAAAAAAAAAAGAAGAAGGTTGTATTAAGAGAATCGATGTACTCCAATCTAAAGAAAGATTAATAAATAAATAAATAAAATAAAAGGAACTGTCATTGTGAGTCAGAATCAAGTCTGAATAAATCCTCCCTGACCTCACACAAACTATTAATACTTACATCCTTATTCGGTGTACCTCTTCTCTCATTCAAGTCTTTATACCTTTCCCCCTTGAGCTTGGCTTCTTCCTAATCTGTAACTAACATATTGTTTTCTGGCCTCTTCTTCCCCCACTGTGGCTTTGTGACACTTCCTTTTTTATTTGTGAGCATGCTCTCAGTTCAGTGAGATCATATGCTACAAATAAGTGTCCGTACTGAAGCCCAACCCACTACCTAATGGTTTATAATCGAGCAAAATCTCACGCTGTTGCCAGAGTCGTTACTGTCTGCTAGGATAGCAACATGGAACAGGTACGTGTGTCCGTCTGTCTGTCCGTCTGTCTGTCGGGTTAAGCTGATAAAGGTTATTCCAGTGGTTTATGAAAAACAAAGCTTTATCTCACTTGAGTTGACTTCACCTAATTTGAACAAGTGTTTTTCTAGGAGAGTTTTCTCAGCGGGGGTGTCGCCTTGGTTCACACTGTGGTCGACGGCAAGCACTGTTATGAAGTGGATAATGTTTTGACCAGTACGCCTAGTGATTTTGGCAGGTAATAAAGACCAGCACCACACAATTACATTCAATTATACTTTCACTGTCGTCTTAATGTGAGTATGTGTCATTTACATTACTGATAAACAGTGTAGCATATGGAATAACGTTATGGTTTCTGCCTCTTTCATCCTGTAGGAAAGGGGACAAGCTCCTGATGATAAATGATGTCGAAACTCAGCATTTGCCTCCGAATGTGTTCGCCATGATGCTAAGCTCAGGGTCTCCACTCCTGGTGAGTAGTTTCTCTTTCACACAACACATCACTGTGGCTGTCCAGTTTCACTCAGGTGTTTATATATATATATATATATATATATATATATATATATATATATATATATATATATATGTATATATGTATATATGTATATATGTATATATGTATATATGTATATATATATATATATATATATATATATATATATATATATATATGTATATTAGTACGGATAAATGATCTTCAGAACCATTTCACACTGGTACACACACGCGCGCGCGCACACACACACACACACTCAGAGTGACCTGTGAATGAATCAGGTGTCTGATTTAGTAAATTACAGTTGTGCCCAAAAGTTTACATACCCCTTGAGGAATCTGCGAAATCTTAATACTTTACACAAAATAAGACGGATCATAAAATTCCCATGTTATATTTTATTTAGTCCTGTCCTGAAGAAGCTATTTCATATAACAGATGTTTACATACTGTCCACGAGACAAGATAATAGCTGAATTTATAAGAATTACCCGGTTCAATAGTTCACACACCCTTGATTAATAATACTGTGTGTCGTTATCTGGATGATCCGCGACATGACGTGTTTATGTTCTGTGAGAGTTGTTCATGAGTCCCTTGTTTGTCCTGAGCAGTTAAACTGTCCACCTGCACGTTCTGTGCTTTTCCAGCGTCTTCTGCATATTTCACCCCTTTCCAACAGATTATATGATGTTGAGATCCATCTTTTCAGGCACAAAAGGTGTTCCTCACATATACATACATACTACACAAAAAAAATGAAGTCCGTTACACAGTGCTAAGCGTCAGTAAATAGCCTTTCTGCCCAATAAGACTCCAGATCACAGCTTCATGGTTCCTATTGTACAGTATGTAACCGTTACTCAATTACAGGACTAATGAGCTGATAAAGATCCATATACATGAGTGCTTTTTGATTCACATTAAATTGCTACACAGTGGCTTAGTGGTTAGCACGTTTGCCTCACACCTCAGATCTGCATGCTCCCCATGCTTCAGGGTTTTCCGTCCAGGGTGTACCCCACCTTGTGCCCCGAATTCCCCGGGACAGACTCCAGACTCCCCTGGGACCCTGTGTAGGATAAGTTGTACAGACGACGGACGGATAAATTTATCGTTACTTCTACTCATTAACGGAAAAACTTCAAAACACACTGACTTGAGTGAAATCGCTGTGACTCACTTCACGTGAATCAATGTATGAAGTGATGAAATGTTAAAATAGTTAAATGAGTAATTAATTGTGTAATGGTGATCAAATTACATTTTTTAAAAAAATTTTTCCACTCAAGCAAAAGTACTATGATTTCATTATACTCAAAAAAAGTACTGTTACGGTACCCATGTACTTAAGTACTGTAATGGAAGTACTATATGTAGTTTGTTACTTTCTACCACTCACATGTAGTATATTATTCTGCTTATTGACATTACTGATGATATTGATTGTTATATAACCGCAATAAAGAATTTCTACAGACAACGTCTATGGGAAAGGGCACAGGAAGTGAAAGATGCGTTTTTGGTTGCAGTCAATTTGACAAACAAGAAGTGGAGACTTACTTCCTCTAATGTCCCGTATGTCTTTCCATTCATGTTTCATGTTTTGATGATGTGTAAAGTAGCATCCCTATATCATCTCCGTACTTCACCGTGTGTATGGTGTTCTTGAATCATATGGGCAACCCTTTGCTTTCCAAATATGACAAACTGACAAAAATGATTCCCAACGAGTTCTATTTTTTGTTTAATTTGACCTGAGTATATTGTTCCAAAAAGAGCTCTGATTTGTCTAAATGCTTTTAGATGTGCATCTCCGAGCTTCTTTATTCGAGGAGTTTGGCAGAGGAGGTAAGAAGGGAGATGATTGGTGCAGTTCATTGCTTATTGCTCTCTCATCGGTTGCTGTCCGTGCTGCTTTCAGGTCGTCCTGCAGCTCTTTTCAAGTGACTGATGGATTCTCTCTTACCTTCCATATCTGTGACGTGAGGATGGTGTGAAATCTTACATGGCACACTTGTTTTGGGAATGATTAGATGTGGTTCCATGGACTTTCCACCTGAATATTGCTCTGGCTCGGTAGCGAGTGTTGTTTAATTATGTTGTCCCTGAGACCATTAGGAACTCCTTCACCTTCACCATGAACGCTACTTGAGTGAAATCGTCCCAACCACAGTATGCTTATGAATTCAGTACAAACTTCTTGTTTGTTGCATATTTACACGTACAAAGTCAAACATTATGTGTAAATTTGAAGTGGGTGTATGCGCTGCTGGAAGTATGTTAAATGACAAACACTAAAGGGTCTGAATCTTTATTTTCCCTCACTGTATTGTAAACACTCGCTGTTATCACGCCCGTTGAGGATTTCGTTCATTTTTTTTCTTGTGTTTGCAGACTTTGCACCGGGTGAGTGTCGATGAGGCACAGAAGAAATCCCCAGTGTCTGAAAGCATGAGACCCTACCACAGGGAAATGACCGTTTTAGACTTCAGTCTGGCCATGGTTAGACAAACATGTCTGGATAAAGATGAAGAAAACCCACAGGTGCCAGAAGAGTGTGACGCGGAGAGCGGTGATATGGAAGGCGTTTCTTTCACGAACAAGGAAGTTCTGCTCGTGTCCATGACTAACACAAGTGTAGCGATTCTGCAAGCACGAGGATGCGACACCCAAAACCCCTGCAGCAGCTGTGGTGCCGCAGGGTGCACCCTCAGTGACTTTGTTGTGGCTACTAAGCAGACTAAGGTCACATCAGGTCAGGGCTAAAACAAAGTAAATTTTTTGTTTACCATGTTGTAGTAAATTGATAACTAACCTCGGTAATTCATCTAGTTCTGTTCGCAATGCGTATTACATCAGTGACCTATAAAAGAAACCACTGTAAACGTTCTATATCACATTCATTCACACACATTTGGTTAACTCCGGAACCGCAGGCACGATTGTACTCTTTGTTCTACATGCCAAAATGTGATTTGAGATTACTGTCGAATAAGCAACACGTCAACACGTCAACACTTACTGAATGTATCGAAACTTATTGAGACCTTTGTGCAACCATATGCTGTACTAATTCAGTTCATATCCAGTCAACATATAGTAAAGTAGAACTAGTAGTCAAGTGTCAGTACATGTGTGCATAGTGCTCATAAAGCTTCTGTTTCTTCAGCTTACAGAGAATATATTCGAAAACGTTTCGAAAAAGGTCAAGTTTTGATCCAGAGTTTACTGCAAAAGGCCATCTGTCCTGAAAATATCCATCAACGAGAACTGCCTTGCATGAGTAATGCCACCACAGGTTAGTACAGGATCAAATTCCAAGCTACATGGATGTCTGGCTAATCAATATAAGTATTTAAAATAAAATACATATACATATACAGCACATGGATAAGTGAGTAATCACATCCATAAGATTTTGTCCCCCCTTTTGTTGTTATAATAGCCACCATTCTTCTGGGAAGGCTTTCTCCTAGTTTTTGGAATGTAAGGTGATGAGTTTCAAGTCATCCCAAAGGTATTCATTGAGATTATGGTCAAGGCACTCTAGTTCTTCCACACCAACTTTGGTAAAACATATTTTTCCTGTGCACAGGGGCATTGTCGTTACTGGAACAGGTTTGTGCTCTGCCTCTAAGCTCCAGTAAAGGAACTTAATACAAAGACTTTCTTTTGTGCTTCAAACTATTTGGCAACAGTCTGTGGAAGGCACACAAACGGATGTGATACTATCATTCTGGTCATATAGTGTAGATTTCCAGGTCAGCGAAATTGCGCTACGTTCAGGGCTTCGCTGTAGAAGAGGAACTGCCCGGATGACTATTTTAACAAATCATGCCATGCGAGTGAAAAACTATTCTTATTCTTAAGTCTTAAAATTTAAAGCATGCATACTGCCTGTCTTACAGAGAACATCACAATCTACTACTATATGTCAAATGCAGCAGAAGATTTCGATAAAGGCGTTCCTGTTGTTTTGAACTTCAGCGGCTCGACCAACTTCCTTAAATGCGTGTGTGAGAACGGCAGACCAGCTTTGACTGTTGAGGTAAGAAACGATCCATTCAAAGAATACAAAAATGTAGTGAAACGAGGGATTTTGTAAAACATGTCTTACAGATCCAGTATCAAACATGTAAAATACACAGACAGTTACAGGGGAGTACAAATACAGAGGTTAGTGCGCATCATGTCTGGGAACTCATGCGACTCAACAAAAAGTGGTGCTGTGGGCACTGGTAGCTTAATTGTTAAGATTTAGGACTACTGCTTGGAAGGTCAGGCGATCAAATCTGAGCACCACCAAGCGACAACTGCTTAGTTGTATAAATGAGCCAAATGGCCTTTCACTTCGAATAAGGACGCCTGCCATATGACATGAAAGTAAAATGGTGGAAGTGAAAACGGTAATTTTGTCAGAAAATATTTCAGGCAAGTGAAAACAAGAACTGCGAGACTGGTCAAAAGTAAAAAAAAATAAATAAATAAATGCTGGGATTAGTCGAGTACATTAGTCCAGAGTGTCAATGGGATTGAGTAAGAGTATCTTTGGAATTGGTCAAGAATGTCTGTGAGAATGGGTGAGATTGGTCAAGAGCGTCTGCAAGAATGAGCAGGACTGGTTAAGAGTGTTTGCACGAGTGGGCGGGATTATTCAGGCATGCCTGCAGCGATGGGTGAGATCAGTGAAGAGTGTCAGCGGAGGGTGCGGAGTTGATCAAGAGTGTCTGTGAGAATGGGAAGGATTAGTCCAGCGTGTCTACCGGAATGGGCAGGAATAGTCACGAATGTCTGCAGGAGTAGGCAGGTGTCCTTCCGGATTGGCCACGAGTGGGATTTATAAACCGCTCATGCACACACCTCTAGCCTAAATGACCGTGTATAAACATTTTAACTCACGCCGAATGTCAAGTAGTCTTGAAGACATATTCTAACTCAACTGAATGCCTTCGTTAATTCTGAATGAAGACATATCTACTGCAGAACCATGACGGATTCTAACTGAAGTCCAGATTATTCGACACTACAACACAAGATTGCATAGACTCCGATCTTGTTATTCCCGTAAGAACCGATGGGCTACAAAGTTCTGTCGTGTTGGTTTTCTGTTTCAGTGCTGCGACAAAAGCAAGCTGCAGTCTATCTGTAAGGATGACCCGAGCACGTGGCCTTTTGTCTTCTACCTGAAAACTACAAAGGACAACCACCGTCGCTTTGAGTCGGCTGCGTACAGTGGTTGGTTCATCCACACCAAACCTTCTGGCTTGGTCTGCGTGGACCAAGGAACAAATTACAGGGAGAGTAACTTCTACATCATCATCCAGTTAGGAAACAAATAAAAACATTTCTTAGATATTTAGACCCCTAAACTTGGGTTGTGGGTTTCAGCTACAACATATTCAAATTGGTAAGAGGTATGAATTCGTGATCATCAGAATAAACACAACGGTGCTGAGATCTGACATTAATCAAGCCAATGATATTTTTCTCTCATTATAATTCAAGTCACACTTGACTTAAAATGTTACTCATTTTAATTACTGTAATTATTAGTGGCACTAGCCTTCTAGTAATGTCTTGTATATACGAAGCAATTTTTGATCAGCATTAAATGCCCACTTTTACTCCGAGCTGATGTGCGACTTTTAACTGCTATTGCAGTATTACGTAAATATGTATCATATCACCATTTATTGATTTTTACACATTTTTTTCACATTCATTTTTATAGCATGTGCTTTTCTTTGATACATCTGTTAAATTGTATTGTGCACGAGTTTATTCTGTATCAATTCTGAATGTTCTCGTTAAGAATGAAGAATTTAGTGCTCCGAGAATATGTTATATAAAGTTAATGAATGTTGTTTTTGTGCTTCGTGCTTAACTGGCATTATTATTTTTTTATGCTGTTATAGTAGTGAAAAGTGTTTTATACCAATATCTATAGTCCTATTGAATATTTATATCTACTGTATTCACACAATACATCATGTCAATTGGCTAACTCTGCAGTTTTGTACACATTAATGTTTATGGCTTTCAGATAATAAAGAAATGTATAAGTGTGTTTTCAGTATCTGTTCGTGTGTATACTTATTGACTGTGTTTATTGCTGCTAGGTTGTGGTTATCATTTCTCTAATAGTAAACAAAAGGTAGCCCTGGACAGCATTAGCCAGGGTGGACTTTACCATTAGGCTACCAAGGGCCATGAAAACGCTGCAGAAACTTATGGTTAAGAAACATCGGGGTTACACATGTAACCCTGCTCCCTGAGAAGGAACGAGACATTGCGTTTAGCATAACACTATGGGAGCGCCTCTTGCATTGACCGGTATCTGAAGCTTGTGTAAAATCATGCCTATTTATAGGCCTGCCATGATCAGGTGACGTGGCAATTAAGCGCATATATACGGCACCTGTGAACCACGCCGCCAGCCTCTATTATCTGAAGCGAAGACGCAATTCACAGGTATGACAAAGCGACACGACATTTCGTTCCCTTCTCAGGGAACAGGGTTACATGCGTAACCCAGACGTTCCATTTCAAAGGGAGCTCCACGTTGTGTTAGGCATAACAGTATGGGAACGAGAATACCCACTCCGTCATACCGAGGTTACGGCCTGTTCAGAAAGACCCAAGCCCGAGGGTCACTGCAAGACACTCGAGCCCGGGGTGTAATGAATATCCAGGCTGTAATTTCGAATGAATGTGTGTGGTGTAGACCACCCTGCAGCAGCACACACATCCTGTAAGGATTCCCCTTTGGACAAAGCCTTCGAGAAGGCGACGCCCCTAGTGGAATGAGTCCTTATGCCCAGAGGCGTAGCGAGACCGTGCGCCTCATAAGCGATAGAGATTGCTTCCACTATCCAATTAGAGATGCACTGCTTTGACACAGCATCACCTCTACTGTCGCCACCAAAGCAGACCAGCGGCTGCTCAGGCTTACGCCACTGGCCGGAGCGGTGGACGTAAGTACAGAGAGCCCTTAGTGGACACAGCAGGTGCAATTTCTCTTGTTCCGGTGTGAGGAACGGAGGAGGGCAGAAAACCTGCAACACCACAGGTTGGGTAGCAGATGTAGACACTTTAGGAATATAATCCGGCCTAGGATAGAGGAAGGCCTTGGTTACCCCAGGTGCAAAGTCAAGGCAGGAAGGGGCAACAGAGAGATCTTGTAGACCTCCTACTCGCTTGAGAGATGTCAGGGCCAGCAGAAGAGCTACCTTTAGAGTCAGAAGCTTCTCAGAGGCTGACTCTAAGGGCTCAAATGGGGCACCTGACAGACCTTCCAGGATCACAGAAGGTCCAAGGAAGGTATGTGTAGCCTGCAGATGGGCCTCAGCCGCCTGACAATATGCATAAATCTCGAAGTTAGAGGATGTTGCCCCACAGAGGCTCCATCAACAGGGGTGTGGCTGGCCGAAACAGCGGCCACGTAAACCCTGATTGTAGAAAGAGCCCACCCCGCTGAGAAACGTCCTTGTAAGAACTCCAGGACTGTAGCTATTGCGCACTTCACTGGGTCTGGCTGGCGTTCCTCACACCACAAGACAAAAAGCCGCCACTTGAGCGCATACACACTTCCTGGATTCTCTCACTCGTATTTTTCTCCCTTGCTCATTACTTTTTTTTCTTCTCTTTTTTTTAAAGGGATAGAAAAGTTCAGAGATTTTGAAATAAGATAGAGAGGAAATGAAGCGTCTTTTGTTTTTTTATACAAACAATCGACATGCAGTCTCGCTGAAGATAATAAGGCTGACGGCGCGGTTCACAGGTGCCATATATATATATCACGCGACGCGCTTAATCGCCACGTCACCTGATCACGGCAGGCCTATAAATAGAGGCATGATTTTACTCAAGCTTCAGATACCGGTCGTGTGCGAGGGCGCTCCCATAGTGTTATGCTAAATGCAACGTGGAGTCCCCCCCCACCCCACCCCACACACACACACAGTACCTATTACATTGGACTGTTGCACAGTTGTACTGCACATCTGCTGAAATGATTCAGGAAGAAAGTACCAAACTTACATCACGTGTAGTGTACAGACAGAGTAAAAATGAAGCGAAACAGCGGGGGGCTGAAAATATCGATGTTAAAGCACTGAAATTAGGGCCCTATTCCTATATTTTCTTTAGGGCCCCAAATCACTAAATCCGCCCCTGGCATTAGTTATAGACAGTGTGATAGACAGCACTGCCTATGAACTCATGCTAGTGACCAAATGAAAGTACCCGGATAAGTGAAATTTCATGTAAATAACAGCACAAAGGAAAATTAACTGATCTGCTGACTTTAATGTTCCCTTTAATTTTCACTTCCCTTGTTTCCCTTTCCCATTCCTCAGTGAGACGGGTACATTTCTAGACACATTGTGACCATAGTATTACACGTTTCCAGTTTCTATCTGAGTCCCTCTTACACTTATACAAAGCATTGAATAAACGTGCCTTAATGGTCTGTACCTTAATGGTCTGTACCTTAATGGTCTGTACCTTAATGGTCTGTGTTGTGAGCACTGAAGAATAAAATAAATAAACAATACAGCAGCTAATCTACAGTTGACTCATACATGCTCCAGAACTTTCCTCTATACATGTTACTTTCTGGCTTCTCAAAAGACTTCCTTTTTTTTTTCACACATAAATGTTTACACAGAAGCTCAACCCACTACTGACACTATAAAACCCCCACAAACTTGCACTGTTGATAGAGCCATTGATAACCAGAAGAGCAACATGGAACAGGTATAGTACTCTCTATTCGTGTGTGTGTGTGTGTGTCGGTTTGTCTGTCTGTCTGTCTGTAGAGGTTACTCACATGTTTTAAAGAAAAGCTGCCCTGAATTAATTTAGTCCCAATTTCCTTCTTTTAATTTAACATGGTCAACAAGTTTGTCTTTAATCATTCAAGATTCAAATTATTTATTTGATAATTTAGCTTGGTGACTCAACAAGCTGCCCTGCACGTATACGTACAATTAATCACTACGACAGGATCTGAGTGCTAGATGGGCAATACATTTAGGAATAATATAACAACTGGCTAATTATACTGTTATTATTATAAGTATTATTATACTTATATTATTATTCATTTTTTTTTTAAATCCAGCCTAAATCAGTCCATTTCTTATTATGTTTGCAGATTATACAGCAGTTGAGTATGGATGAGAAAAATAATGAATGCCTGGAGTCTGACAACAAAAAGGAGAACATCCTCTTGCACATCCATCTGGCCATGGTTAGAGACATGTGTCTAGATGAAAAAGGAGAATATCCACAGAAGCTAGAGTCTGAATGTGTGGCAGGTATTACAGAAGACGATACAGAAGACAGTACAGAAGACAGTACAGAAGACGATACAGAAGACAGTACAGAAGACAGTACAGAAGACGATACAGAAGACAGTACAGAAGACAGTACAGAAGACGATACAGAAGACAGTACAGAAGATAATACAGAAGACACATTTTCTGTGGATGAAGTGTTGTCTAAGAGCAAAAACTATTGCATGACCTGGTGCACCTACACCAAGCAGTGTGAGACTACATCAGGTGAGGCCTAAACCAAAGAATCACATACTTTTTTGTTTGTTTGTTTGTTTGTTTGTTTGTTTAACATGTGGTACAGTGATGACAGTGCTCAGTCATATCGGTGAGCATTAAATTCAGAATAGGTCCAACAAAACTACCAGTGAAGTGTAAACAAACATTATGCTAAATGCTTATGCACCCTGTAAAATGACTGAAACTTGGGAACGTATATAACCGCTGTATGTTCGATCTGAGAAGGTTTGGAGGATGTTTTTCTAATGTTTAAGAATGAGACAACCTGAAGTTACATGATAAAGATTAGTTTCAGGATAGTTGCTCGGAATGTACGTGCTCTCCAGGAATAGCCAGGGTGCTTTCCCTTGGTCGTAGTGGAGATACTCATGTGCTTATTTATTGCTGAGTACAAGTACCGTAGTTGTCAACTTATGTCCATAACCCCAGGTATGTAGTCTATATAGTTCATGCTTGTCATCTGGCCATTATCATCAACAAAAAGTCTTTAGGTTCCAGATCATGAGAGACTGAGAATCACTTAAAGATGTGATATTGTTATCTATTGCCGTTCAGCAATGAGCTACTGTATAAGTGAATTTGTATTTTCAGTGTTTTCAAATTCAGCACTTCTGACACTTCATGTCTTGGAAACACTGTCACACCCCAGCAGCACCAGTGTAGCCAATGCTGTATCCTACATAACTCCATTCATCCACTGGTTGTTTTTTTGTTTTTTTTTAAGTTTTGCAGGAATATGGCTGCTAGATCTCCACCACGTGTATCACCACATATCTCTACTGGGTTGTTCGTTCACATAGCTGTGTCGATTGGGAGATCTAGCATTAATTTCCCTAATGCAGCCTTAATACCATCCTGCAGTGTGTTTGCTTCTGCTTCTGTGCCACACTCCTGCATTACGCTCTGATCCTCTGAACGTTCTGATGGCAGGCTCTCAGCACTCAGGAGTGGGTTCACTGCTCGAGTTTAGTGAATGAGAAGCAGCCACTGTGAGTACATCGGAGACTGTCTATGCATATACTGCACCTATACCAGGCTCCCCAGAATTAGATACTAACAGCTCTTATGCAACTCACTCTGCATTCCTGTAAAAGCATTCACTTTTCTGCTTTCTGGCAACCAATCTCTGTTCCTGCTGCAGCCATACAGCAAAGGACGTTCCTTTTCCTTTTAGAGCATTCAGCAACCTCAGGTTCTGCAAACACACAGTGTCAGAGGAAGAATCATGAATTATTAGCAGTATTTATATAGTTTGCAAGCTTCATTTATATACTGAGGTCAAAAAGTGAACTATTGAAACTCCTCGTGTAGGGAACTATATTTAAGATTTTTATCCACATCCTCAACTTCTCAGAAAAAAACAACGAGAATGGGAAATAGTACAAATGTGACGTGGAAGGAAGGCTACCCACGTGGGGTTATGGTCACAAGCTTACTTTGCTACTTGCAAGGAAAGAGCACAGAAATCCCCCAAATTTTCCACACTGGTGGTCCAGAAAGTAAGGAACTAGAACAAAACATCAGTTAACCAAGACAGTTACCTCTACAGTTATCTTGCTAAAGCAATGAACAATTATTTACCTGCTTTCAAGTGAGAAGGTCTGCAATACAATTCAGTTACGTCTCTACAGACCAGATCGCAAACAATAACATTTTACTGTATAAAGTGGTTTGATAAGACTCCTTTTGTATCCAATTGATACTAGATACAAGCTGTCTGAACTGTTACAATGCAATACAATACATTTTATTGCAGATAATAAGTCCTATAAACAGTATTTATGTTGTTTCACAAAAGTACGTTAAACTGTTCAAGTAAATATGTGCATATTGACCTTTTTGTGGGATAACAGTATTTTCCCCTCCACAGTTTGCCAATCTATCATTAAACATTATGAAAAGGATCAGATTCTGATCCAGAGTTTAGGACACACCATCGTCCAGCCTGAACATTTCACCCCAAGACGTAGAAGAAAGGCTTGCATGAATAATTACAATTATGGTAGGTACACGATCATAGACAACAGTTTGACAGTACGTTGTTTGCAATTTGTTTTTAGGTGTAAACACATTTTGCACAAAACAACAGGGTGTTATACAAACAGTGCGTAATGGGTGTACAAATCTGGTGTACACGCCTAAATGCACAATTTAAGCACAGTGCATGCAGCAACACATCAAATTGGCTTCTCTCCATCATTCATATACTTTTGATGATGATGACAAAAATAAGTCTTACTCTGTTATTCACAATAGAACATGAGGAAATGTACCATTTTAATGAAAAAAAAAAAAAAGAGGTAATTTTGAATTTGATGGCCGCAACACGTCTCCAAAAAGTTGGGACGGGGGCAACAAAAGGCTGGGAAAGTAAGTGTTAGTAAAAAGAAACAGCTGGAGCAACATTTTGCAACTAATTAGGTTAATTGGGAACAGGTCAGTAACATGATTGGGTATAAAAAGAGGATCTTAGAGAGGCGGAGTCTCTGGATGGAAGCAGGTGTTGCTCTAAAACTTGTATATATCTTTCAGCACTGATGTTGCCTTTCCAGATGTGCGAGCTCCCCATTCCAGAGACACTAATGCACCCCATACCATCAGAGATGCAGGCTTTTGAACTGAGTGCTAATAAAAAAGCCTCATGGTCCTTCTCCTCTTCAGTCCTCTTTAGTTTAGAGGACGCGGCGTCCATGGTTTCCAAAAAGAATTTCAGATTTGGATTCGTCTGACCACAGAACTGTTTTCCACTTCGCCTCGGTCCATTTTAAATGAGCTTTGTCCCAGAGGTGGAGGTGTTTCTCAGCCCATGCAGTGATTTCCATTACAGAATCAGGCCTGATTTCAATGCAGTGCCGCCTGAGGGCTCAAAGATCACGGGCATGCAGTATTGATTTTCAATCCCTTGTCCCTTATGTCCCATTATGTACTGTAGACAATGAGATATTTATAGTCGTCGCAATTTTACATTCAGGATCATTCATCTGAAATTCTTGGTGGACCTCTGCCCTTCTTTACTTCTGAAAGACTCCGCCTCTCTAAGATCCTCTTTTTATTCCCAATCATCTTACTGACCTGTTCCCAATGAACCTCCTTTAAGCTTTCTTTTTAGTAACACTTACTTTTCCAGCCTTTTCTTGCCCCCGTCCCAACTTTTTTGAGACGTGCTGCGACCATCAAATTCAAAATGACCTCATCTGTTTTCTTAGAATGGTACATTTACTCAGTGTATATATATATATATATATATATATATATATATATATATATATATATATATATATATATATATATATATATGTTTGTTTTTGTGTTTGTTTGTTTGTTTGTTTTTAACAAATCATGCATTGTCCTTTGTGTGTGTGTGTTTTTTTAACAGTAATTTTCTGTTTATATAACACATTTTAAGTTTTGCATGTTTTCTGTGTTTTAGATAGCATGACAATATACTACTACAAGTCAAATATAGAAGATATGCATAAAGGTCAGCCTGTCATATTAAACTTCAGCGGTTCAAATCGATTTCTGAAATGCATGTACAAGGATGATAAAGCAGTTCTCACTGTTGAGGTAAGGAATAATCCAGTGGAAAACTGTCTGACTTCTTATATACATTTGTATTTAACAAAAGTATTAGTAAAAAATAAGTATTTGGGGATTTTTGTTGTGTTTTGGAAGACATGGTAGCTTAGTGGTTAGCATAGTTGCCTCACACCTCCAAGGTTGGGGGTTCAAATCCCACCCCTTGATCCATTCTGATTTGGGATCCCACCTCCAGAATCCCATAAACCATAGATAAAATATACTTTGACCATTGATTTGCCTCACTATGGCTGAATGTTTTTCATGAAAATCTTGCTCTACCTTCTAATAAACCTGCCTTTCTAGTAATGATTACTTTGGCAAAAAAAAAAAAAAAAGACGGAGAACTGTTGAGAACACTCTGGTGGTCAGCTTGCCTCACGCGATTTAGTGCCTGGATGACTGGGGAGTGTCCTTATTGTCGAATCAGAGATTTCTACCTCAAGGTGGTATCACACAAGTTTGTGAATTGAAGCATGCCATGAAGATGAATCTGCAGAATGGTTTTGAAGAGGTGTCACAAGGGGCTCTGATGGTGATCATCATCATGATTTGCTATGAATAAAGCCCTACCCATACTGTGATAGTAAAAAAAAAAAGGGGGGGGGGTTTTATCCATACCATCAAGCTGTGCTTTGCACTGCACCTCCTTATGTACATAGTATATCTGGCCCTGAGTGATTATTTAGTAATTCAGTTTGTGCTATGCTAAACTGGAAGCTATAAGAGTTAACCACAACAGCCTTCTAACTGGAGACGCCAATTTCAGACACCAAACATTGACTTCATTTGCTATAAGAGATCAATTAAAATTTTGGCCAAAATGTTCATTTAATTTTTAAATGCATTGCACTTATCCAAGAGGCGTCAATGGCAAAAAAAAAATACTTCAAAATCAAAAGAAAAGTGCAGTAAAAAGATTTGTGGTCTACTGCTAAATTCTCCATTAGATCTTCAGTTCAGAATGCATGAGCTGTTTATAAACATCATTAGCTGCAGGCCTTGTGAACTCACCTAATGTGTTGAAAACTGTATTGCAGAACTGGGAGCAAGATAAACTGAAGTCAATCTGTAAGAGTGACAAAACCACATGGCCTTTCGTCTTCTTCCTCACGACTCAGAAGGACACACTTCGGCGCTTTGAGTCGGCCGCATGCCGTGGTTGGTACATCCACACAAGGTCTGGCTTAGCCTATGCATGTACTAGACTAGAGGAGAAAGTTGAAGAAAATACCTTCATAATTTTCCCTTCATCACAACTGTGAGGACTTTCACCCCAATAGACCCTACTATTTACAGTTCATGTGAAGAGATGTGGATTAAATTGCAATGAAATTCAGTTATAAGATATTGATCATTGTAAATCTATCATCAGCAGAGAGAGACTGGCACTAAGTTCATCTCTAGATTTCATAGGAATATACTAGTATACGAGGAATATACAGGGATTATCCTGGTAATTGAGGGTTGGTTTTTTTTTGGTGTTGTTTCTGTTTAGTTTTTTTAGTCCAAAAAGACTAAGCAACTAAATGACCTGGTTCCACCTGCAGTTTTCTGTTTCTTTAAATGCTCATCATATGAATGTGCGATGTTACTCTAATTGTTACGTGTACGATGTAACAAGCTTTGTTACGCAGCTAACCTTTGTTGAAAGATCTGCAGTTTTCCATTGTATGATTAAATATATATATATATATATATATATATATATATATATATATATATATATATATATCTTGTAATTATCCATTTGTGAATTTCACTTAAACATTCTGTATTGTAATAAAAAGAAATAATGAACAATATTTGTCAAGAAGTAATTCCTTCTGTCCGGGCTACGCACAGGACATCATGGGCTCCAGTTGAAAGGGGCCCCAAAATTATTAATATTATTGTATGTTGGTCATATTTGTCTTGTATTTATTAGCTTAAGTTTTGACAATGGGAGGGAACACAGGTGCGGAGCAGTCATATGGGCTTTTGATATTAGCTAGATAATTGTTAGAATGTTGGATAACAGAAAGCATATTATAGTAGAACACACAAGAATGGAAAGGAAAAAAAAAAATGTCCATAACCGTCCATAGTAGAGTGTGTCGAGTGTGTTCGTGACTGTGGTTAAATCAGATGCTCCTCCCAAAACCACAGTTAATTTGGTCACTTGTAATATTTAGAGGCACGCCTTTTAGACACTTCGTGGTAGTAGCGCCACTGTGAACTGATCTGTGTGTGAGGTCATCCACCAATGTGATTATGGCCATTTATAATGGATTAAATTTGCCTGGCTCAGTTATATTGACTGGTTTTAACATCAAATTGAATTCAAATTACTTTTGATTTACGCTTTCTGCGGTGATCATAGACGCGCAGAGTTTAAATTAATATTTTTCGATTTATAATTAATATTTTAATTATAAATCTAGAAAAATCCTAGAAAAGGTCGTAGTCCATCAGTTATGCTCATACTTACATAGGAGTAACATTCATGAAATCAGTCAGGTTTTAGGCCTCATCATAACACTAATACAGCGCTGGTTAAAGTAGTAAATGACCTACTACTGGCCTCTGATCAGGGTTGTGTCTGCTTTCTTGTGCCGCTTGACCTTAGTGCAGCTTTTGACACCATTCATCATATTATTCTCCTTCATAGACTAGAAAATCTAGTTGGCGTTAAGGGAATGACCCTCTACTGTCTAGGGTCTTATTTGACTGATCATTATCAGCTTGTAGATGTAAACGGTGACTTCTCTGTGTTTACTAAGCTAAAGTTTGGTTTTTCCACAAGGTTCTGTTTTAGGTCCACTGCTTTTTTCTCTAGATATGCTACCTCTGGGTATTTTTTTTCATTCATAAATATGGTATTAGCTTCCATTGTTATGCTGATGACCCACAGTTTTATGTTGTATGTAGGCCTAGCAAAGCCAGATGAGAGACACCAGCTTAATAAAGTTGAGGAATGTGTAAAGGACATCAGACACTGGATGCTTTGTAACTTTCTTCTGCTTAATTTTGACATAACCGACGTACTAAGACCACATTCAGTTATAAGTAAGCTTTCTGATCTCACAGTAACTCTAGGTGGCCTTTCAGTTACACCCTGTGCAGCAGTAACGGACCATGTTGTGATTATTGACTCCAGTCTCTCATTGGAAACTCATATAGATACTAGGATAGCCCCTTTTCATCTCAGAAATATTGCTAAGATGGGAAATGTAATGTCACTACATGACTCAGAAAAACTAGCTCATGCTTTTGTTACTTCTAGATTGGATTATTGTAATGCCTTACTGTCTGGATGTTCCACTAGGAGCACAAACAAGCTCCAGTTAGGCCAGAATGCAGCAGCCAGAGCCCTTACTAGAACTAGAAGATATGGCCACATCACCGCTAGATTATCCACACTGCACCGGCCAGGGCCGGACTGGGACATAATTTCAGGCCGGTTGTGCACCAGAAGTGCAAAGCTCCCAGTAACGCTCTACTTCTCACTCACAAAAGTACATTAAGTGCAGAAGAGAGGTGAACAAAATACTGTAGCTGTCACTTCTTCACTAGGTCTACTGCTATGAACAGAACTATCTCCACCTTGCTGGAAAACAACAACTTTTTAACCTTAATGTAATTTGTGAACACAGAATCTAAATTTCTTTTAGTTAAAATTAAAGTAACACATTAGGGCGTTAGATGTGGGGGTTTTTTTAGACTTAAATATACTTAAAATACCTGAGATTCAACCATACATATACATTAAAATGTTCAGTTTCTTTTATGACTTATTTACTTGAGTACATTGGACATGCATTAATATAAAATAATAATGATTAAATTTATTTATTTATTTTTTTTTTTCATGTCAGTCCAAGTCAGTCATCAGGCCACCGGGAATTCTCCTGGTGCTCCCGATGACCAGTCTGGGTCTGGCATTGGCTCCCAGTAAAACTTCACACTGACCTATAAAGTACTGGTTTCACGGTGTAGTAACTGATCAGACTTCTGGTCTTTTATGTTCTCCCACACCTATTTCAGTCAAAAGGTACAGGCACTTTGTTAGTATCTTGAATAATGAAGGTGTACAATGTACATTTGAATTCATATTATGATAACAAACAGTTTCTTCTAAATATGTTTTTTAGTTAATTGATTTTTATTTGACTTCATGCTTTCATAGCATCTTATTACTAAACTAGATTGAACTAGATTGTCCATTTATTTAAGCAGTAAAAACATTTAATTTCCTTTTTTTTTTTTTTTTTGCATACTCATAAATTCTGTGAAATGTTGTCTGTTTAAAGTTTCTGGAAGAGCATCTGGCTTAACCACAGTTTGCTAGGTGGCTACGTAGCGGGTTGATGCTAAGCTTGTGGTATTGTGTCCCTTTTACTGGAATAAACTGGTTTCATATTCAGAAATTTTACCATTTCGGGTCGATATCACACACACAGCAGACCAGACTATCGTAAAACTACGCGTAAAACTACGTAGAAACGACTTCACCCATTTAAAGAAGTCAGGAAACTCGCGGTAGTAAAAACTTTCTCTCTTCGAGTATCTGGGTCACTGGATCATTGGGTACCATCACTAAAACGCAGCAAACAAAAAAGGTGTGAGGAGTTTGACATCAGCCTCTGCCAACCAGCTACTGCCCACACAGACTAATTAGCTGAATGTTTTAGTGGGAATAATTAGGACATCATTTGAACAGTATCTTTAAAACTAGTTGTTCAAAAAGTGCCTTCAACAACAAATATTTGTTGTATTTGGCCATATTTGTAATGGAAAAGCTGATAAATTGTCAATTAATCCAATGTCACTATGATATTTTAACAAGGCTGACAATGCACCCTGTGTAGATGATATTTGTTCCTACAGGACCTGTGTTGTTTAGTTACTGTCCATAAGGGTTGATGGTTCCTCTCTCTCTCTCTCTCTCTCTCTGCTTATACTTGTTGGGGGTTTTTTTTCTTTAATGCAGCCTTGCTTTATTTCTGGTTTGAGAAATTGTAAATTCATGTCATAGTGTATGTGTATACAGTAAAGATTCCAGCCCAGGAGTCCCCACCACCCTAGGTCCCCTGTTTTTATTATTATTATTATTATTATTATTATTATTTCAATCGTGACTCTGTCTCACTTTCATTTGAACTTCATCTTGACTTGTTTTCAATCCACTTAAGACTCGGTCTTGACTTGATCTCAGTAGTCATGGACCCCACAATGGCAGTCTTGAGTACAGAGCTACATCCAAAATTCGGAAAAAGTTGGGACAGTATGGAAAATGCTCATAAAAACAAAGAGGAGTTATTTTGTCAATATACTTTGACTTGAATTTAAACGAAAAACGTATAAAAACAAGGTATTTGATGTTTTACGTAATCAGCTGCATAGTTTTTTTTTTTTTTTTTTGAAGATAAATGTTTATTTTGAAATTGATGCATGCAACACGTTCCAAAAAAGTTGGGACAGGGGCAGTTTAGGACTAATAGCGATGTGAGAAGTTGAAATAAGAAGGTGATGTGAAACAGGTGAGGCAATCGTCTAATCATAGTATATAAGGAGCCTTCAAAAAAGGTCAAGAGCAAGGACGGGTCGAGTCTCGCCGATCTGCCAACAGATATGTCAGCGAATAATCCAACACTGTGAGAAGAACATTCCCCAAAGACAAATCGGTAGGATTTTGGGCGTTTCACCTTCTACAGTGTACAATATAGTTAAAAGATTCAAGGAATCCGGTCAAATCAAGGTGCATAAAGGGCGAGGCCGAAAACCACTTCTGAATGCGCGTGATCTCCGATCCCTCAGACGTCACTGTCTTAAAAACCCTCATGAGTCTGTAATGAGATCCTGACATGGGCTCGGGAATACTTTGGTAAACCTTTTGTCAGTGACACCATTCGCCACTGCATCCACAGATGCAAGGTAAGGTTTTACTATGCAAAGCAGAAGCCATACATCACCGCTGTCCAGAAGCTCCGCCCACTTCTCTGGGCTCGGTCTCATCTGAGATGGACAGTAACACTGGAATCGTGTTTTGTGGTCCGACGAGTCGACATTTCAAAAAGTTTTTGCATAAAACAGCCATCGTGTTCTCCGGGCCGAAGAGGAAAAGGACCGTCCGAGCTGTTATCAGCGTCAGGTCTAAAACCCAGCATATGTCATGTTATGGGGGCATGTTAGTGCCGATGGTATGTGGGTGTGTCAGTGCCCATGGTATGGGGGTGTGTCAGTGCCCATGGTATGGGGGCATGTCAGTGATCATGGTATGTGGGTGTGTCAGTGCCCATGGTATGGGGGAGTGTCAGTGCCCATGGTATGGGGGTGTGTCAGTGCCCATGGTATGGGGGCATGTCAGTGATCATGGTATGTGGGTGTGTCAGTGCCCATGGTATGGGGGAGTGTCAGTGCCCATGGTATGTGGGTGTGTCAGTGCCCATGGTATGGGGGAGTGTCAGTGCCCATGGTATGGGGGTGTGTCAGTGCCCATGGTATGGGGGCGTGCCAGTGATCATGGTATGTGGGTGTGTCAGTGCCCATGGTATGGGGGAGTGTCAGTGCCCATGGTATGGGGGTGTGTCAGTGCCCATGGTATGGGGGCATGTCAGTGATCATGGTATGTGGGTGTGTCAGTGCCCATGGTATGGGGGAGTGTCAGTGCCCATGGTATGTGGGTGTGTCAGTGCCCATGGTATGGGGGAGTGTCAGTGCCCATGGTATGGGGGTGTGTCAGTGCCCATGGTATGGGGGCGTGTCAGTGATCATGGTATGTGGGTGTGTCAGTGCCCATGGTATGGGGGCATGTCAGTGATCATGGTATGTGGGTGTGTCAGTGCCCATGGTATGGGGGCATGTCAGTGATCATGGTATGTGGGTGTGTCAGTGCCCATGGTATGTGGGTGTGTCAGTGCCCATGGTATGGGGGTGTGTCAGTGCCCATGGTATGGGGGCGTGTCAGTGATCATGGTATGGGGGTGTGTCAGTGCCCATGGTATATGGGTGTGTCAGTGCCCATGGTACGGGGGTGTGTCAGTGCCCATGGTACGGGGGTGTGTCAGTGTCCATGGTATGGGGGTGTGTCAGTGCCCATGGTATGGGGGCGTGTCAGTGATCATGGTATGGGGGTGTGTCAGTGCCCATGGTATGGGGGCATGTCAGTGATCATGGTATGGGGGTGTGTCAGTGCCCATGGTATGGGGGAGTGTCAGTGCCCATGGTATGTGGGTGTGTCAGTGCCCATGGTATGGGGGAGTGTCAGTGCCCATGGTATGGGGGTGTGTCAGTGCCCATGGTATGGGGGCGTGTCAGTGATCATGGTATGTGGGTGTGTCAGTGCCCATGGTATGGGGGCATGTCAGTGATCATGGTATGTGGGTGTGTCAGTGCCCATGGTATGGGGGCATGTCAGTGATCATGGTATGTGGGTGTGTCAGTGCCCATGGTATGTGGGTGTGTCAGTGCCCATGGTATGGGGGTGTGTCAGTGCCCATGGTATGGGGGCGTGTCAGTGATCATGGTATGGGGGTGTGTCAGTGCCCATGGTATATGGGTGTGTCAGTGCCCATGGTACGGGGGTGTGTCAGTGCCCATGGTACGGGGGTGTGTCAGTGTCCATGGTATGGGGGTGTGTCAGTGCCCATGGTATGGGGGCGTGTCAGTGATCATGGTATGGGGGTGTGTCAGTGCCCATGGTATATGGGTGTGTCAGTGCCCATGGTACGGGGGTGTGTCAGTGCCCATGGTATGGGGGTGTGTCAGTGTCCATGGTATGGGGGTGTGTCAGTGCCCATGGTATGGGGGAGTGTCAGTGCCCATGGTATGGGGGTGTGTCAGTGCCCATGGTATGGGGGAGTGTCAGTGCCCATGGTATGGGGGCGTGTCAGTGCCCATGGTATGGGGGTGTGTCAGTGCCCATGGTATGGGGGAGTGTCAGTGCCCATGGTATGTGGGTGTGTCAGTGTCCATGGTATGTGGGTGTGTCAGTGTCCATGGTATGGGTAACTTGCACATCTGTGAGGGCAACATTAATGCAGAAAGATATGTACACATTTTGGAGTAACATACGCTGCCACCCAGAGCAGGACAACGCCAAACCACATTCTGCCCGGATTACAAGCGGGCACATGCGTACAGTCAGGGACATACATATTTGGGGATTGACACAGTTATTGTCTTCTCTTGATTGTTGACTTTGTCACGGATATACATATATTGTTCTTGATCTAGGGGGGCCCAGTGGCTTAGCGGTTAGCACACTTGCCTCGCACCCCTATTGTTGGGGATTCCCGCCTCCACCCTTTGTGCGTGGAGTTACCTCCCCCAGTCCAAAGACATGCCGTGTAGACTGATTTGCATTACCAAATTGTACGTAGTGTGTGAATGGTTGCGAGAGTGTGTGTGATTGTGCTCTGTGATGGATTGGCACTGTGTAGGATAAGCGGTACAGAAAATGGATGGATGGATGTTCAACTGTTGTGAAGGGCTTTTTCTTCACCAGGGTAAGAATGCTACTGTCATCCACTGTAGTTGTTTTCTGTGCACTTTTAATGTTCAATTAATGCTGAATTTGTGTGCTAGACCTGACCTGAGCTGAACTGCTTTATCCATGCCAGATGCAGTCTTTAGGGCAGACTCAAATGACCTTGAACACTGGTGATCTTTGGTATAGTTAGTCTGTTGTTCCAGGTAAAAGTTATTTTCATGGAGAATGTCATGACTTTTCAGTCGCTTCAGGAGGCGAAGGTGGATGCAAGTGCAGATAAGGTGTAATGCAAATCAAAACAAAACACAAAACAGTATCTATGGAAACACAATGTCTTTATGTAAAAGTATTTACATGAATGAGAACTTAAAATCACTATAAAGCTAATGGGAAGGGTTGAAAGGTCACTCTATAATCACCACCCACAAATAAAATTCTATGCAGAAAAAGAATCTACCTCAGAACGTTTTGGTTTTAGGAGCTGTGTTTTCGATATACTGCTTGCACTTCCACGTTCCATTTCCCAAAGCCTACGCTTACAGAAACTGGACTTTTTTTTTTTCCATCAGCAACTTTGTTCAAAAACAAGACCAATGTGGTGTAAAAAACTGTGACCCTCGCAACTCTGTAAACAAAAACCGTATGCAGTGACAAGATATGAACCGTAGGTGCACTATTTCATTTATTTATTTACTCATTCATTCATTATTATTGTTGTTTGTTCGCTTATTTATTTATTTGTTTGTTTGTTTATTAGCAGTTTCGCAGCTCTTCAAATTTAGAAGCTCTAGGAGTAGCTGGGCGTGATGTTGAGGAATGCTCGTTCTCCAACACAAGACCTGCTTGAGCATCATATGTTCAGATCATGAAAGTGAAGAAACTTGATCACTACTTCCTAATATCGCATAGAAAATGATTTGAGAATCAATCATGCAAGGTAAGAGGCTCTCAAGTTTATGATGGATTAATATCCATATTAAATAAAATATTTCATGTTTAAAAAAGAGAGAGAGAGAGAGAGCAGTATAGAATGGTAGAGTAAAGGCTGAGGGTTTTTTCAGGAACCCATGAGGGGATTTCCCGTAAAAATCTGAAATGATTAGCTTCACTCTGCACGTTGTTTCCGTGGCTGCTGTTTCCTCATTTCTGTCACTTTGCTTTTTTGTTTATGTGGTCATGACATCATACAGATTCAGAATGTATGACTAGTCCAGCCCACTTTGTGCTTCAAATATCCCCAGATCCTGTGTTACTTCTCACTCTTCTCGCTCTTCCACGGCAGCAGCATGGCACAGGTACAGTACAGTCCTGCATTCTACTGAGATGTTAGCGTTATAAAATATCAGGCTCTATGCATGAATGTGTAATATGTGCTATTTGAAAGTGCTCAGATAGTTTAGAGAAAGCATTGCCAGATTCGACATAGCACATGTCTGAATTGCCTTCAGATGTCTTTAATATGATGTCCTTGAGATGTCTTTTAAATAGTGATGGATTTCAGGATAGTTCTGTAGCGCTGTAGGACGCAAAGAAAATCACTCGATGTTAAATGACCGTGCAGTTTGTGCGAGACGTTTGTGTTAAGCGTAGGGACTGCACTCCTGCTCAGTATTGTGACGTCCCTGGTTCCCGTTGTTTCCGTTTCTGTTTAAAGCGTTAATAAGAGTTCGGCATTAGCAGTAGGCTTTGCTTCTCATCCACGTTTTCTTACTGTAGACATACAAAAACATGCACGTACGCACGCACACATCCGCACACACCCTCTCACACACACACACACACGGACTCGTTCTTTTGTGGTCTATTGAGTGTACAGTGAAATAGACTCTAGCTGAATCAACTTCTTTTTAAACTCCACTTAACGTTTTAGTTCTGTTCAATTTAATAGGTTCTGCTTACCTCTTGTGTACTTGCATGTTCACAACGGACGCAGAAATGACCCGAGTAATCTAATATGAGTAATTATTGCATCATTGCAAGTACCACTGTACAACCCTCATACAGGACACCATGTACAGTACAATCTGACATTCACCTACGTACCAGAAACTTTCTGTAGTTAACATTTAAATTTACAGTACTTAGCAAATATTAGCTATGTACCGTACTGCAATATAAAGCACTGATAAGTTATTTATTGATGTGCTTATTTAAACAGAGGTTCTACAGAATGAACGAATGAATGAATGAAACGCAATAATCATGACTGATGACATGGTTAACTAGTTCAACCTGAATTTCATTACTGATTGTTTGTCTCTTCTTCACACATTAGCTCTGTCTTCATACACTGACTCACCCTACTGTATAAATATACAAATACGTGTCACAAAATTGTGTCGTTTTTCTACACAAGCACTATTTTGTTTGGTGAAAATGTTCCAGCATTTAACAGGTGTCCACGTTCCTCTGAAAAGATCCATTCTTCCTCCAGGACAGTTATAAACATCTGTTTGCCATTCTTCCTCTGACCGGAAGGTTTTTCCACCTTAACTGGTCCCTTAGTCGTCCAAAAATATCTCTGCAGGATGTTGTGTGGGTAATAACCGATGACGCTCGTAGATTACTACATAGCATCTGTTTCTCTCATTTATGTCACAACTTTAAGCTTTTCACTTAATCATACACATACACATGTTCTCTAACTGAACTTAACTTACACTTAACCTGCCAGTCGGTTTCTCCCTCGGCGTTATCTCTCTGAAAATTCCATATCTCTCACCATCTACTCAACTATTGTCATGTAATGGAGGTTGAGATGGATGTGAGTGCAAATAAGAGCTTTATTGAAGAGAGGCAGGCAGACATATCCAAAACGTGACTCAAAAGGTTAGGTCCAAAACAGGCAATGGGTCAGGCGATCTGCAAACAGGCATAAACGTGGCTAAACTAGAATCGGACAACGAGGGCGAGAACGAGATCAAAACTATGGCGCAGAAACAAAGAACAACGGCTTGGTATTCAGAAAACTCACGCAATACTTCGCGCCGAATAAAGAGACACGAGGGGTTTAAATACTAAATGGAATCAAGGGTGAAACACTAAACAGCCGAGCACAATGATGACACATAAGGGCTTGAGAGGCCGTCTCGTCGACCTCGGACAGGAACACGGCTTGGGAGGCGGCTTCTTCAGCTTTCGACTGGGACTTGACGTGGGAGGTCGCCTCGTTAACCTCATGCTTGAACTCCAGAGATGAGACCCCCTCGTGGGTCTCATGTTGGAGCGCTGGGGAGGAGGTCACCACATCGGCCTCTGACTGGAGCTCTGGAGCTGAGGTCGCCATGTTGACCTCCGTTTGGAGTTCTGCAGGTGAGACCATCTCGTGGGTCTCTGACTGGAGCTCTGGAGATGAGGTCACCACGTTGACCTCCGGCTGGAGCTCTGAAGTTGAGACCACCTCGTGGGTCTCAGACTGGAGCTCTGGAGATGGTTATTTGTTATGGTTATTATAACCGATAAAAAGCAAGCTGATATTTAAAAAAATCTAAACATAATGATATAATTGGTCGAGCACAAGTGTGGAAAGCCCACGCTGCCTTCAGATAAGCCAGTGCTGAACTGAGCAGACTGTGGGAGTAGTCGTCGTAGTTCAAAACGCAAACGAAAAAGAGAAAAAGAGGAGAGGGAGGCATCTTTATTAAGTTTGTTTCCATCTGATTCTATTGAATTTCAGATGAATATTTAATATTCGACAATTATTATACATTAGACAACTTCAATCTTCAAATAGAATGGCATTGGACATGCATGCAATAACGACAAAGCTGTAAGAAATTACAACCACAAGAAAAAAGTGTTGATATTAAGTTTTAAATCGGTGTTTTTCACTAGTGTCACTACTCCCTGTCATCATTTATCACCGTGCACCTCGGCGTGATTGGTTGACTTCCACATACTCGCCATCACTTCTATATTTTCCCCTAAATTCCACCCATTTCTGAAATCTTGCCTACTTGCAGTAACGTACCTCCCACTCGGAGGTCTCCGGGCTGTGGCATAAGTACCTCCCACTTGGAAGTAAGTACCTCTCACTTGGAGGTCTCCGGGCTGCACGGAAACATATTTCTGCTTTACGCGAGAGGAAATAGTGACAACTACAGCCACGTCTCAGTCATTCTTTCAAGATGACAACCGTGTAGCAGATGACAGCAGAATTCGCTAAGCGTAGTAAATATGAAATATTTTGCGTCATTTCTAACATCTTTCGTTACTGTTTTTATTTATTTATGTGTGTGTGTGTGTGTGTGTGTGTGTGTGTGTACAATAGTCCTTCCTGGACTCTTTTTTCTAAAACAGACACTTTTTTCTAATTATTTCAAACAATAAATGATATCATTGCTTATATTCTTGTAGATGCTGGCTTTAATCCCTGCTTTTGTTGCAAATAGAATATGAGGTTTTAATCTCTGCACAACATGGCATGAGAGTGTACCGTGAAATTTGTGCTCAGAGCTGAACAAACAAAACTGAGTTCCTCAAAAATATGTGTCAGTGTGCAATATCAATGCCTGAGCAGTGTTATGCAAAAAAAAAATACCATTTTTTTTTTAAAAAATGGTATTACAAAGGGACGGAGAGAAAATCAAACTGAGAACTACAAAACTAATCACTGTCTGAATATTCACGGTTCATTTGAAGGACTGGAACACAAACACATTCAGACTGATAAAACACTTTTAAAAATAGTTGGAGATGTATTCTGAAAATACCGACATACCATTACATTGAACACTTACAGCAGATTGGTTTTACTGTATATCAGCCTAAATCAATTTCTTGATCAATTTTGTACACCAGAGCAGAATCCCCGAAGCATGCCTGAAGTCTGACAGCAAAATGGAGAACATCACCCTCTACTTTCATCTGGAGATGGTTAGGAACACACATCTTGACATAGAAGAGAATCTGAGTGAGTCTGAAGAGTCAGATGGCGAGGGCATCAGTATAAAAGGTGAATGTGTCGTCGATGGAAAACTTACTCAGGAGATGAAAGGTGAGTTCGATAAATCCGCTGTGATGATGATGATGATGATGATGTTCGTGAGTCTTTTAGATCTTCCTCGTTACCGAATAAACATACTGTGATGCTGATGTTGCATTTATACTTAATAACAGTTACAGACATGTTTAAATCATGTCTTCATCCGGCCTTTTAGGAAAAATATGAACTGCTGTAGGTCTAATCACATACTATATTAAACCTGGCCCCCAAGTGGTGCAACAGAAAAGCATTTGGAGGACTGCTAGTTTGAATCCTGAAGATACCACAGCCATCTGTGGCTGGGAGCCCAAGAGAGCGAAAATGGGTGGGAGGCCAAATGATGTATGGGAATGCCATTACCCAGCTGATGCACTAGTTCGATGCAAGTCAATATTTGTGAAGTGACTGTCCCGTTGTTTTTCCCTTGGCACAGGGTCTTTTAAAAAAGATCGAGAAAGTCAAGTGCTGATCCAGGGTATACACCAAACAACCATCTGCGCCAAAAATATCAAACCAAAAAGAAGAGGGGCCTGCATGAGCTATTCCTCAAGTAAGTATGGGATCTGCATTTTTCTAAACCACTGTGTTTTCCGTTAATAATTCCTGATATATCTTCAATGAAGTCAGTAAAACTGCACCAAATCCAAGTTTCTCTGTAGGACTCGACATGAAGTAACGTTTTTCCACAAGTGATAAAATGCTGATGGGAATTCTCTCTTTTGACATCTTTATTTTCATATTTCCTGTCTTTCAGACAACATCACCATTTACTACTACAAGCCAAATATGTTAGAGGATCTGGGAAAGGGTGTTCCTGTTGTGTTGAACATCAGCAACTCAAATCAATTTCTGAAATGTACATTCATAGAGGAAAAAGCCGTCCTGACTGTCGAGGTAAGACCGCAAACACACTTTAAGCCACTGACCAATCCTCGCTTTTTTTAAATGCTAGCCAGAGATAAATAATCAAACGTGAGTGTATATGGGTTTGTGTTTAGTATGGTAATTCCACTTCGTGTGATACAGCTGAACTGTACAGTATGATGGGTCGACAATATATCATTCATTAAATGTATAGGTGCCTGGACTTTTTGGTGATTGGATCTATAATTCTTTTTAACGCATTTGACGGGCTTAGTTAGTTCTAAATGATGACTTGGATAAGTGGAAAACTTATACAAGGGTAGAGCCTCCCTTTGCTCTCAAAACAGCCTCAATTCTTCATGGCATGGATTCCTCAGGATGTTGGAAACATTCCTTTGAGATTCTGGTCCATGCAGTTCCTGCAGATGTTTCAGGTGCACTTTCATGCTTCGAATCTCCCGTTCTACCACATCTAACACCGAAGGTGTTCTATTAGATTCGGGTACAGTGACTGGTGGCTGGGAACGCCACTGAAGAACAGCGAACTTGTGACATGGTGCATTATCGTGCTGGAATTAGCCATTAGAAGATGGTAAATTGTGGCCATGAAGGAATGCACACGGTCAGCAACAATACTCAAATAGGCTGTGACACTCAAGCGATGACTGATTGGTGTTAACGGGCCAAGAAAACATTCCCCACACCATTACACCACCTCCACCAGCCTGGACTATTGACACAAGACAGGTTGGGTCCACGGATTCATGCCATTGGTGCCAAATTCTGACCCTACCATCCATGTGCCTCAACAGAAATTGAGATTCATCAGACCAGGCTACGTTTTCCAGGCTTCAACTGTCTTGTTTTGATGAGCCTGTACCCGCTGCAGCCTCGGATTTCTGTTCTTGGCTGACAGGACTGGAACCTGACATGTCGTACTACTGTTGTAGCACATTCTGAGATGCGTTTCTGCTTATTTGAGTTACTGTAGGCTTTCTGTCAGCATGAACCAGTCTGGCCATTCTCTGTTGACCTCTCTCGTCAGCAAGGCATGTTTGGCTGATTAGATAACTGCATAAATACGAAGGTGTTCATAATAAAGTGCTCAGTGAGTGTAAATAACCTTAAAGATTACAACGCACATCGAGTCAACATGGCGTACTATCATAACACAGTGATAAACATCAATTATCATGCAGTTCAGTAGGTTAAGAGTTAATACATTTATCAATATGTTTGCCTGCAGACCAACCAAACTCATCTGTTTCTAATGAATATTCCGTTTTTCAGTGCTGGGAAAAGGGCAAACTGGACTCTATCTATAAGAATGACCCCAACACTTGGCCTTTTGTCTTCTACCTCTCATGTACGAAGGACAACTGCCGTCGCTTCGAATCAGCCCAGTGCGGTGGTTGGTTCATCCGCACAGAATCTGACCTTGTGTGCATGGCTGAACAAAAAGACAAAGATCCAGATTCAGAAAAATATTCCTTCCTCATAGTATGTACACAAAATACAGCAAAGTCAAAATCCTAATGAAAACAGGCTCTACTGTACATAACTGAGTTTATTCCAGAAATGTGGAGTCTAATGTACTAATACTAAATAGTATTATTTTATTCACATTCTCTTTAGAGGTGTACATGAGCTATTATGTAACCTTTAACTGCCATTGCAGTATTATGTAATATGTATCATATCACAATTTATTAAATTTACATTATCAGTATTTTTTTTCATGGGCATGTGAATGTCTTTGCTGTCGACTTTACAATATTTTATTTTAATTTATATTTGTATATATTCCATGTAATTTATAAAGAGCTCTGTTCATCATGCGGAGGTACAGTAATTTGCTGACGTGGTTTTGGTCCACTGCAAATCAACAACATTTCTATTTTGATCGGAGTGGTCTATTCCAGGATGACCACGCCCCTTCAGCACTAGGCACTAGGGGTTAACGGAATGGTTTATCGTTATGGCCTTCAGTCATCCGATCTGAACTTCGCCTAAATTAGACTTGTAGAAGCTGATTCCAGTGACTCATGATGGCTGGACAACGTACTGAAACGCTTTATGTTGGTTTTTCCCTTAGTGTCTCACACAAATTCATTAACAGAGAAACTATTTTTATTGTGATGTGTTTTCGTTCTGGTGTACTGCATGTTGTTTTGTTACATTTCAATATATAATATCAATATAATGTATTAAATATAATGTATTAAAATATATTTAAAAAAAACATTTGTTTTGTGTTTTTTATATATATATAATATCTGTACTACTTTTAATATTACATATCAGTATAATATGTAAGCAAGTTATATATATATATATATATAGAGAGAGAGAGAGAGAGAGAGAGAGAGAATTTATAATACACAAATTTATAATATTACAATGTACAGCGATTCACTGCAACATTCTCACACATGAATGACATTTTGTTTGAGCATGTCCGCAAAATTCATTGGTCCATCTCTTCATTTGTACAGTCAAATATATCTCTTGAAGTTGATTTTAAGTCTTTTAATTGTGTCTTTTAATCACTGCTTATGATGATTTCCTGATCAGTGCTGATCAGTTGGTTAAAACCCCGTTTGCTCACTGTCGCTCTCATAAGCTTTGTTCACCGTCCCGTTAGTATGTTCCTCGTACGGGTTCTCAGGCTTGTCCGCTTTCTTGGCTTTCCTATAAATCAAAACATTCGATTGAACATACAGGCTTTGATTAAACATCCTATGTGAATCGATCATTTAAGCAATTATGACGGAAGAACGGTCGATATTCGCTCCCAAGATGTTGTCATGAAATGGAAAAATAAGCAGCTGTTTTGTAATATACTTGAAAAATCCGTTTAAATCGAAAAAACGAATTTCATGCGAATGCCATCAGAAAAGAGAAAGCAAACACTTTTCCTGAAAGTCGGCTCGCAAACTGCGGCAAATTCATCGTCAGCCGATTATAAATTTGTGTACACTACTACTTTCATATCAAAGATTTACAGTGTAAGCCATTGTTCTCAATTCAACCAGCAGAATTATGCAACACACCAATTTGGCAAACCACTCTTTTTGACATCCATGCTTTGAGAGTTGTGTTATGTTTATACTGTATGTGTATGTGTTGATGAGCTTACCTCTTCCTGTTCACGGTGCCCATGACCACGAGGTAAACGCCAATACAAACCACCAAGGCCATCACCACGCCAAAAACAACCAGCCACACTTCAAACTGTGGCTCTGTGGGAGGAGCCAATGTGGCACGCAGGCCTTCAAACTCCAGCGTGTCGTCTGTCAGCTGAAAAACCCCATTGATGCGACCTCTGGAGAGCCTGTGCAGGGGAGAACAGGTGGGAGGGGGATTTCACGCTCAATAACTATAACTACTACCAATAACTTCTTGTAGAAAGTGATGCAATTACAGTACCAAGCCACCTTCACATCTGGGGAGTACCTATATTTCTCATACACATAAATATACATTTCGAGAGTAATTACATCATGCGGTTGAATGCATGAGTCTGATTAGTCAGAATGTTTCGATGACAGCAGATCTGACTGTAGTGTCTTCTACAAACCACAGGTTTATGAACTCATTCTAGGACTCTATTGCTTCTATGACAATAGCAACAACTTAAAGGTATTTTTAAAAATGTGTGTAATCAGTGGTAACAGTCAGCGGTGAAGTTCCAGCTGTAACTTTTCTGACACCGGAACATAAATATAATTTAAATTGATTTGATTTAAGCTGGCTTGTAATCAATAACTCATTTTGCAGACATTCAATAACATTAAATATAATTACAAATCAATGAAGAGCACGACGCGTCATTCTTTATTTCATTTGTATTTTTTTAAATTATCCGTTTGATAAACCGCTGTGGTGTAGGAGGATTAAAACCCTTTCTGACATGCTGTTATTTATTTAAATAATCACATCAGCCTCATGTATCACAACCCCCTGTCTTTTTCCTATAACAGAGTAGCAGTGCTCTCACCAGATAGCGGCCTCCACGTCTGCTTTGGGAATAATCCTAGTTGCGTTAGTAGGATCAGTCACCACCAGGTAAAAAGAGATCCTTGGAGTTTCTTTGTATGTGTAGATATTCTCTGCCCTGGAGACATTGATTTAAACGAAATGAAATTGATTTAACCCGAATATGTTGTTATAAATGCACACATACACACACACACACATACACACCAATCAGCCATAACATTAAAACACCTGACTAATATTGTTTAGGCCCCCTTTGTGCTGTGAAACAGCTCTCGAGGCATGGACTCCACCTCTGAAGGTGCGCTGTGGGATCTGGCACCAAGACTTTACCAGCAGATCCTTTAAGTCCTGTAAGTTGTGAGGTGGGGCCTCTATGGATTGAACTTGTTTGTCCAGCACATCCCACAGATTCCTGATCTTGAGGCCAGGTCAACACCTTGAACTCTTTGTCATGTTCCTCAATCCATTCCTGAACTGAATGGAATACCGTTGCCATGAAGATGTGTACTTGGTCTGCAACAATGTGTAGCTAGGTGGGAGGTGTCAAAGTACAGTAACCTCCACCTGAATGCCAGGACCCAAGGTTTCAAAGCAGAATATTGGCCAGAGCGTCACACTCCCTCCACCAGCTTGCCTTCTTCGCATAGTGCATCCTGGTGCCAGCTCTTCTCCTGGTAAGCGACACACACACATGGACACGGCCATCCTCATGATGTAAAAGAAAAGGTGATTCATCAGACCAGGTCACCTTCTTCCATTGCTCCATTGTCCAAGTTCTGATGCTTACATGCCCAAGTGCTTTCGGTAGTGGACAGGGGGTCAGCATGGGCACTCTGACCGGTCTGCAGCTACGCAGCTCCATAAACAGCAAGCTGTGATGCGCTGTGTGTTCTGACACGTTTCTATCAGAGCCAGCATGAACTTTTTCAGCAAGTTGTGTTACTGTAGCTCTTCTCTGGGATCGGACCGGACGGGCAAGCCTTCACTCTCCACGTGCATCAGTGAGCCTTGGGCGCCCATGATCCTGTCTCTGGGTCACAGGTTGTCCTTCCTTGGACCACTTTTGGTAAATACTAACCACTGAATACTGGGAACAGAACACAAGACCTGCCTTTTTGGAGATGCTCCGACCCAGTTGTCTAGCCATCACAATTTGGCCCACGTCAATGTTGCAAAGTCGCAAAGTCCCTAATATATCCCACCTCTTGACACGTGCCATTGTAATGAGATAATCAATGCTATTCCCTTCACCTGTCAGTGTTTTAATGTTATGGCTGATCAGTGTATATATATATATATATATATATATATATATATATATATATATATATATATATATATATATACATATGCAAATATACATATTGTTTGATACTGACATGAAATCGACAACTTCATTCTTGGTCTCTAAATAGTATTGTCGCATGGCAAAGGCCATGGAGGCCTTGAAGAGGTACATCTCATTGCCATTCCACTGGTACTGAAAATAAAAAACAAATGAACGTCTTCATCAGCATGTGTGGTGAATATTTACTTCTAAAAAATATACTAAATTATAAAGAATATAAAAATAAATATATATATATATGTAAGGACAAAACATACTGCATTATCTCCCAGGGCAGCTTTTAGACTCACTCTCACTTTAATAGCATTTTCAGAGTCTGTGTACAAGCAAAGTGTATTAATAGCAATAAAATCACATTTACTGGATTTGAAACCTCGCTGTGTCAGTTATTTTTGAAAGAGTATTTTAGCACATTAACAGTGAGGAGCAGTAGAATTTTCTGGCACTGAGCGCTTACATGGATCGATAGCAGCATCCCACCCTGGTTGTCTGTTGTTTTTCTGGTTTTCAGCCTTAAGCCAGTCATACAGTGTACTGAAGTAGTTCATCAGAGGTTGGGAGTCCATCCTGGTGTCACCCGAGATGTCCTCCAAAGCCCGTGTCCAGGATTTTGATCGGCCCAACTCGAGCATATGCCTGTCGGTAGACGCATGATACAAGTTGGTGTCATTCCTCGCATTTACAATTTTGTTTTTAAACAATTCAGTCAAATGTGGAATCTTTATCGGGAATAAGGGGAAAATCAGACAGGTGTCCAGTCTATTTAACTTGAACACATGTTTCTCGTAAGAGTTTAACTAGTGAGGAATAAACCATGAGAGAGCATGCTGTTATAATCAACCACAAACTTGATTCTTTTCCAACAAAAGCACATTCGGAAGTGTTTTATTCCCCCACAGCAATATGTCAGTGACATACGCTTGCAAGTCTGGACAGGCCAATGGGGGAATTTGGGCAGGACACCGGAGTTATACCCCTACTCTTTTACGAGAAGTGTCCTGGGGTTTTTAATGACTAGAGGGAGAGTCAGGACCTCGGTTTGACGTCTCAACTGAAAGACGGTGCTGATTTTACAGTATAGTGTCCCTGTCACTAATACAACTTCTGCAGCAACCTTAATTTTCCCCATGAGGTCTCCCATCCAGGTAGTGCCCAGGCTCAACCCTGCTTAGCTTCAATGGGAAACTGCAATGTAATAATAATGTAATGTAATAATAATATAATGCAATATCAGTTGGCTTTGCAGCCATCAGACCTAAGGTTATAGGAAATGAATAAACATCTTCTGACCAATCAGATTTGAAGCTGTGAAAGCAAAACATTTTATATACCTAAGTTTGTTGCCAGCATTAGTGGAGTTTGTGATGTCACATTTGTAAAGAGGACCACTGTGGCCAGCTTCCTGGCAAAGCGCAGCCTGAAACTGGAACTGGTAGATCGTTCTCGTAAAGTATCTGTGTAACAGGCAAACAGGAAATGCTTGTCAGCTTTTTCAGAAGGGCTACCACTATGAAAGGAAAGGGTTCTCATACAATATTTTTCAAGCATCAAAGAATATTTGCTTTTGATATTACACTGTATTTTACGACGTCGTCCGAACCTAAATCACAAATGTGTTTCGTGTATACATTTATTAAATAATGCTTATATGTTACAAGTGAATACCGGATAAATGAGTAATCCCCAGACACATGGAAAAGAGCAGGTGGGTCACAATACGTCTCATCTCTAGGTAAAGGCTCCACCACACCAACCAGCTCTCGTCTGTAATAGACAAACCAATAAGAAGCATTATTAGCCTAGTGCACTAGTGTTATGACTAGAAAACTGTTTATGTGCCACATATACAATTCCACTTAACCCACTATTGGTAATGAAATAAGGAAGACGCCATACAACATAGTACATTTTGTATCAGACCACCTGTTAGATTGATTGTTTAAACAATAAATAGCTCTTAATGTGTGCACTTAGTTTGATCCCTAGGTTTCACCTGTGAACACTGTGTTTGTTGTTAAAAAGGATCAACCATGGGAGAAAATGCATCCAAATCAATCAGGAGGAACTTCATCATGCAGCAAGACAATGATCCAAAACACACTGCCACCTCAACAAAGGACTTCGTCAAGGGGGAAAAAGTGAAAGGTTTTAGACTGGCCAAGTCAATCGCCAGACCTTCACCCAATTGAGCAGCATTTCACCTCTCGAGGAGGAGACTGAAGAGAGAAAGAAGCTGCTGTAAAAACCTGGAAAAGCTTCACAAGAGGAGACACCAACAATTTGGTGATGTCAGTGAGTCACAGGCTTGATGCACTTATTGCAAGCACGGGATATGCAACTAAATATTAAGTGTTATTTACTTTCATTTACTTAAAGAGACTTTTATTTTGTACAGGGTGTCTGTAAAATGAGGTGGTCTGATACAAAAGGTTTAATGTTGTATGTTGTTTAACACATCTAGATGTAAATACCAGGAAATAAAAGCTGAAATCCTAAAGCCTCATCTCATATCCATCTTTGGATCTCAAACCCAAATGTCTTTGGTGTTTGGCACAAAAAGTAAATTGGCCTTGCCGCTCCAGTAGTTTTGGAGGGGACTGTATGTGACTAACAGAGAGTTGCATCATAAAGGAATCTTTCCAATCACATCATAAGGGTGAAACCATTTTTAGGGTCTTACACTCACTTCATCTCCCACCAGCGGAGCATCCACTGCTCTTTGGGGATAGTCCCCTGAAACACCTGCCAACGCCATTCCTCCAGCATGTAGGTGAATGGCAAAGTTGCCACAATGGTAAGGGCCTGCTTCATCAGGAAGTTAATTTCAGTCTCTGAAAAAGCAGAGCGGATATACTGTAAATAATTTCAGGTTAGACAAATCTGAATTGCACTTCAACTCAATGTTTCATTTTAAGGGACATTATGTGATTTTGTTTTGTTCGTATCATATAATGTTACAGACCTGCCAACCCAAGGCATAGTCCTGGACAAGCGGTGATTCGGGTTAAAAACTCAATACATTTTCCACATAAAGTACAAAAGTTTGTGTAAATACTGTATATGCAGGGTTTTACAGTAACCACAGCCACATTGTTTGGGAGGAAGGAGAACTATTGCGTCCTGGTCATTCCTGTAAATGCTGAATATTTTTATACTCCAGTTTTTCTAAAGTCAACAAGTTTGAATCTGCTGATTGAACACAGCTGTGAAGAGCATGACACCAAGCAGTGCTTTTAATTACTTTCTAATTATCATGAAATCAGTAAATGATTTGGCACGTGTTCGATTTGATACTTTTATCTCTTGATGTGCAGTCTATCCATCTTCATGTAAAATTGTAAAAAAAAATAAATAAATAAATTTAAAAAAATTTTCACAGTGGGGGAAATAAGTATTGGACGCGTCAACATTTTATTCAGTAAATATATTTCCAATGGGGTTATTCACGTGAAATTTTCACCAGACATCAGTATTAACTCAAGAAATCCAGAAATATAAAGAATTCACAATATTAAAGTCCATAAAGGAACTTATGTGTAATAAAGAGGAATGACACGGGAAAAAGTATTGAACATGCTAACTGAAATGTATTTAATACTCAGTGGAGGAGCCTTTGTTTGTAATGAAGCTTCAAGACACTTCCTGTATGAAGAGATTAATGTTCGCGGTATTCCGGTGTGATTTTGGTCCGTTCTTCTAAACATATTGTCTTTAAATCTTGTTCAGTTGGACTCAAGTCAGGTGATTGACCGGGTCATTCTAACACCTTGATTTTTTTTCTCTGAAACCAGTTGAGAGTTTCCTTTGCTGTATGTTTTGGATCACTGTCCTGTCGCGAAGGTCTTGGGAGAGCACTTTGGTTTTACCCATCATGAGATGTTTCTTGTGCGACACCTTGGTAACGAAAAGCCTTTTAATAGACCATCAATTTACTAACCCAGCTGGTATTAATTTACACTGATAGGGGGTGTAATTACTTACGGATTTCAGCTGGTTCCTTGCCTTGCCTTGCCTTAGAGAACTGTTTTTTCTTAGCGTGTTCAGTACTTTTTTCCCGTGTCATTCCACTTTATTACACATAACTTTATTTATGGACTTTAATGTTGTGAATTCTTTATATTTCCAGATTTCTTGAGTGAATACTGATGTCTGGTGAAAATTTCACGTGAATAACCTCACTGGAAATATATTTACTGAAAAAAATGTTGACGCGTTCAATACTTATTTTCCCCCGCTGTATGTTTGTCTGTCTGTTTATTAATTTGTCTATTCATTCATTTATTCATTCATCTTCAGTATCTGGTTTCCGGTCAGGGCCACAGTGGATCCCATGAACACTGGACACGAGGCAGGAATGCACCAAAAATGGGACTACTTACCTTTCCTATTAGTTCCGCTGTAATTACTCTATAATTCATTGTAGTTGCTGAATAGTATGCTGTAAGATTATTAACTGAAATAACAAAAGGGAGGGCTTAAAATGATATTTCTACTACAGGGAATGTGTTCAAGCGGTGTACGGCCTAATCGGCATTGTGAAATAGTGGAAAGGTCAAAGAAAAATAGATATCCCTATTCTTTGTATAAAACATTTTGTCCATATCACATGACCTCCATCGTATGTGCACTCCCACTTGGATCTCCCCAAGATTAGGAATCTACTCTGTGAGTCTGTTTGAATGTGATTATATTGCTAATATTTGATACGAGGCTAAATTACTTGTGTGTTTTATAATACATTTTGAAAACTGTATTGATTAACAAAATCAAAATGGACCCTTCATTGGTAAACGTGTCTCCTATGTAGGTAATGTCTCCAAACCTGTGTCTTCTATGAAGTCGGGCGACAGGAGCCCCAGTGACTGCAGGTGAGATGGGGTTGCGGCCGACAGGCTCATGATCTCGCCCACTGCTTCGTGAAAGCCCTCGTTGGCTCCGTCTCTGAGAAGGTAAGGTAGGTTTCGATAGGCCATCTGGTATTGGTTATGTCCCATCTCATGATGCGCGGTTAGAAAATGGTCCATGCTCACTGTAGTGCACATCTTGATTCTGGAGAAGAGGAAGACAAATCGATACATCAGTTTCCATTGATTATACAAATGACGAAACAATGATGAGGATTTGCCAAAAGGCAAAAAAACAATTATTTCAATAACTAAAATCCCAGAATAAATGGATGAGTGAGGTGTCCTGCATACCTGTAGTCCTCACGGTTGCCCATGTCCCATGCCGTGGGGTGACACACCACTTTCCTGCCATCACTGGGTTTTACGAACATTGAGTTTGTCCAGAAGTTAGGAAACATGGCCGACATGTTCACGGATACGAAGAACTTTTCTGCTTCCTCAAACAGCCGCTGTTCTTTCCAGCCCTGAACTCAACCATAAAATATTTCCTAATCATCATTTTACAGCTAAAAATGGATAACGGATAAAGGATACCAGTGCCAGAAATCAGACAGCATGTGAAATATGATTTGAAATGGACCTTTGTACTGAGATAAAAAAAAAAATCAGTTGCTGATTGTTGATAACGTATGTAGTCTGACCTGTGCTATCATCGCTGAGGTCACGTCAATATCAGGCTTGTCTTGATAAGGGACACAGAGTGAGTAAAGGTTGGTCCAAAACCTTCCCCACATATCACCTGAAAAATGACACAGACAAGAGGAAACATCAGACTCTGTAACTCTGTGCTTTACTACTTTTAGTTTGAAGATCTACAATCCTGCTCTGTACTCATGTGTTTGCTTTGTAACATGTTAAGTTTGGTATATTTCGTAAATACTACTACTACTACTACTACTACTACTACTGCGTTTGCATGTGATTTACAGCATTAGTTAACACTATTGCATTTTCTAATAAGAAAATCCTAACAGGCAGAGATTTAAAAAGGAGATAATTGTTCCATTAATTAATATATGTTCATTTTCTTGTTACTCTAGTGCTGAAATGAACTAATATAGTAAATAATATTAGCTAAGGGAACCTGTATGTAAAGTCTTATCCTGTTAGTACCATTAATAATAATAATGTCCGTCCAAATGCTCAGCCAAAGCGCAATAAAAGCCACCACACAATTTATTGACACCATATTAATTATATAATAAAACAATTTGATTTATCAACTCGAAGGTCAAACCTACAGAGCCAAAGATCAAATGTACAAACGCACTTTGTATTCAAATACAGATATAAATAGGAGACTACGAGTGTGCATCGGGACTGGGATCCTGCAGGCTGGGGTCATGCAAGCAGGGTTTGTTTCTTTTTTTTAACCTGTCAGGGAGTCAGATATGACGCTCACAGGCCAAACAAAGACCTAAGAGACTTTTTTGTATGGGTTGGCATGTTACATGTGTGTACCGATTTTCGTGTACAGATATATCGTTGAAATTTTGTAGGTGGCGCTATCGAGCCATTTTGACGCACCTGATTCTAAAACCTATATCAGATGTGAATTTTTGCCACTTCTGACGCATGAGTTCGAGTATGTTTAGGCCCTCAAAAATGCGATTCCTTTTGGAAAAGAATGTGGAAGAATAATAAATGAAGCCGATACGATAGTGTCCTCGCGCCATCCGAGCTCAGGCCCTAATAACAATTGCATGAGCAGGATCAGGATCAGTCCACATTATATCTATTTATATAGATATAATTATATAGCCAGAGCTCCCTGCAGTTCTCGCCTGGGTTCCCACTGAAGCTAAGCAGGGTTGAGCCTGGACAGTACCTGGATTGGGAGACCTCCTGGGGAAAATCAGGTTGCTGCTGGAAGTGGTATTAGTGAGGTCAGCAGGGGCGCTCACCCTGTGGTCTGTGTGGGGCCTAATTCCCCAGTATAGTACTGGGGACACTATAGCGTAAAAACAGCACCGTCTTTCGGATGAGAGGTTAAACTGAGGTCCTGACTCAGTAGGGGTATAACCACGGTGTCCTGGCGAAATTCCCCCACTGGTTCTTCTCTATTACCCCCTAATAATCTCCATCTCTGAATTTACTACATCACGCTCTCATCTCCACTAATAGCTGGTGTGTGATGGGAGTTCTGGTGCTCTGTGGCTGCACTCGCATCATGCAGGTGGATTCTACACACCAGTGGTGGTTGAGGAGATTTCCCCCTTCCCACACTATGTAAAGTGCTTTGATTGTCTAAAGAAGTGCTATGTAATTGTAACTAACATCCTCTGCTTAATTTTTGGACTACAGAATGGCCCAATTTGAGCCACAATTTCAGAGTGTAGATTCAAACATATGGTTTTTAAATGTTAGCCTTACCAAGCAAATGGGCTGGAAGACCTCCGTTAGAGGCGATGTGGCCAGGATAGGCGTCCTGCAATTTGGCTCTCACATATGCATGAAGCTCTTTGTACAAAGGCAGAATCTAAATATGAGTACAATATCCAGTTATAAGTACAACTCAGCATTCAATTGAATTTCATGTGTGTAGCACGTTTAACAATGTCGCATAAGTAACTGTGCATATAATCTAGTGGCAAGGAAATACTCGTCTACTGTGCGCCATCAATAAAAATATCATTTAACCTGCGTTTTCAAAACCGGCAATTAGCTCGTTAACCTATATGACTTGTGCTGTAAATGATCAGACATACCTCATGATATATGCGTCTCACATCTGTCATCAGTTCATCTCGAGTGTAGCTGTATTGTGGCTCATCAATTGTTTCATAATTAGATCTCCAGTAGTCTCCATGGTCTTTAAAATCTTTAATAAAAGCGCCGAGACACAGCAGGAAAATAGATCAGTTATTATTATTTTTTAAATAAACAAATAAATTCTACATTCATGTCCTTTCACATTACAATTCGAAAGCAATCTCCACTCAAACGGCTGTTTCTACATGATCAATGTATAGATTCTGTGTCAGGTAGTAGTTCTGCCCTTAGCTGATTATGAGACAGTGGATGGTGTACAAGGTCGAGTTTATATTAGACTCGAGGTGCCGTACTGTTCAGCCAGGCAGCTTCGTTCTTCAAGTCCACATAGTCTTCATAGAGTCGCCTCATCTTCTTGCCCACCTGCACCCGCCAGCCTTCCCACACATGCAGCCGCTCGTAGTAGTCCCTGCTGTCAGCCATGATTGCTTCCAAGCCTGAGAAGGAAACAGACGCCACATATAGGTCAAATAAAGCGGAATGAAATTCGCCTAAACTTTTTAAATCCACAAAAAACAAAAGTGTTTTATCCGCATCGGTGACTTATCAAAAGTAACCGATGTGGATAAAACACGTTTTTTTTTTTTATTGTGTCTGCACTTTAAAAACGACAATTTTTTGTATACGTGGATTTTGATCCTGTTTTTGCCAATTAAATAAGTTTAATAAACATTCTTCCTTTTCCTCATTGCCCACTCTCAGATTCAAATGGCTTAAAAAAAAAATAAAAAATAAATAAATAAAAGATTTAAATGAGTGCACTTGTCTGGTGAAGCTGTTTCTCTAGTCTAGATGTCTCTTACCCTTTAGACAGGATGTACTTGTACTTCTTGATCAATCAACTGTAAGACAAATATATGTTGTGTGCTAAAAGTGACTAATTAGAGTGATCCAGATCAACCTGTTCCGGTCACATCTACATTTTATTTATTTATCTTCATTTTATTAAATAAAAATGGATAACCAAACCAAGTTTGAAGGCTGGAATATGTCAAGAATTAAACAGCCTGACGTGCCCTTAAGGAAAACAACGTCCTAACATGATGCAGAGTTCCTGTTATTACCCCGAATAAAAGTTTATTATTGTCCTGCAATAGCATGTCCTTTATCCTAAAAAACTTCACCATATCAACAATTATACATATACAAGTGAATTATTAGGCTTAGGCTATGTGCACTTGTCAATGTCCATGTGTGGTACTGTCTTAGAAATGATATAGACTTGTGATTTCAGAGACATGCGGTTATAGAAATTGAATCAACATCTTCTGACCAATCAGATTTGAGAATTCGACAGCGCTGTGGCGTAATTAAAAAAAAATGAATAAAAAAATCAACCCCACTGAGCTCCAGTTTATGACTCTAAGTAGCGTGTTCTCTGTCTAGTGGCAGTACCTGGTTCCAGATTCTCGCAGTCGAAGGGGTCATCGATTTTACACACGGTTCCTGTGCCATAAATAGTACTCATCTCATTCATGACTTTATTTAGCTGCAACACAAGCAGACAGTTTGTAAGAAAGACAAAAAGTGAATCTGCATTGAGCGTAAGGTATGTGTCTGAAGCGAAGAGAAATGATTATCTAACGTACACGTGTTGTATTAAACCATATTCCAGTCATAAATATTTCCAAGTCACGTGACACGATACAGGTTAAGGTTAGAGTTTTTGTTTGTTTGCTTGAGACATTATTTGGAGGAAATTGAATAAAACCGAACCACATCACATCACATCACATCACATCTTTCTGTTTTGCTGAAGACGACAAGTGAGAAATACACACAGATATACATTTCTAGAAAATACTGGCTTTTTAAGCCAGACAACGTCGCTGTACTTACATAGCTGGCTTTATCTGGTGACAGCGCACCGGACCCTTTATCCTGGAGTGATCGCAGCTGGAGCTTAACCTCTTGATCAGAAATCTGATCGATAGGGAAAGCACTGGACTGCTCGGATGCTTTAGAGTAGTATTCACTCCAGATTGCTCCCTGTGCTGCCTATAGAAAGAGCCCCAGTTTAGTGTCATTACTCTCAGTATTAAATCACTAATGTCTTTTTTTATACTACTTTATATACAGTAAATCAGGCCTTTGGACTGAACTGTGGCTCATGCTTGTCAGTCCTCAGATTTGAGCTTTATCCGTTGCCCATTTGAAAACTTTAGCTATTGCATTCTAGGCTCGTTTAATTGCATTTTTTTTATTTTTTAGAAAGGACCCTAAAAAGGAGTCAGATGTGCATCCAAATTCTTTCTATTTGGTTGCAGTTGCAAATCAAATCATCTCCATTAAGAAGTTCATCACACAGAGATCGCAAAAAATGAACAGGAGAAAAACAGAGGCCCGACTGCGCTCACCAGTTTGTCGGAGTTCTCCGCTGTGATGTCCGTGTTGTAGGCCCAAGATGCGAGACTATACTGGTACATGAGGTGGGATGCATCCTCATCGAATTTCTGCAGGAACTCTTTGGCTCTTTCCTCGACTGTCTGAGCCCAGGCCGCAGAAGCCATAACCAAAACCAAGACGCACAGAACAGACATCTTCCCGGAGCACTGACAGCGTCTCAGCAAATCACCGTCTTATCAAGAGTGCACCCTACACCCTTTGAACTGAGCTATAAAACAAAATACGCACACATCATTAATTGCTTACGCATTTCAACGTACAGGCATTTCAAATATAACTTTATCTTCCTCATACAGCCCTCTGAGGAGCTGAGCATATTAACCATCAAGTCAACATGTACGTGTGTATGTTTAGTGTCCGCTCTCCGATGTGGGGAGTTTCGTGTACGTGTATTAAAATCCCACGAGCATGAAACGTTTGTTTTATTTAAAAGGAAATATTGTGTTTGTTAAGTTTGCTGTATGAAAGTATGTAAGTGATAATTAGCTGCACGTTTAGTGTGAATGTGCAGGGTTTTTCTTTCTTTTTTTTTTTTAACGTTTATTAACTGTGTATTAACGTGTTTGTTTGTTTGTTTTACATTCCCTCATAACTGTTTAATAAGATGATGAGATTTTATATACTGTAACTTACATCCCAAATCAACCTGACATCCATCAGAACAATCCGACTTGACCTGACGTACTGGTCTATCGATATTCCTCAGTGAATCACGTTAAATGTTTGTGAAGATGAAGATAAATAGCATGGATTTGTGTAGAAGACATTTGGCCTAAAGGACAAGGAACGTTACAGAAGATGGCATTGTACACGTTATGGCTGAGGAAGACAACTGGTTAAAAGGATTAGAGATGGGTTTGTGCTTCCTTTCTTGCCTTCAGAAGGTCAGAAGACAAACAGTGATGTGTGAGGATGTTTTGGAAGTTCTTTAAAGCAGATAAATCAGATTGAGTCACAAACCACAAGCATTTATTATATTACGTATGAGGTTGAATCAAATGAAAACCTTTTTTGTTTGTATTGCTCATTGGAAAGGCTCCCTGAGACAACCTGAGAAACCCTGAGACCTTTTGATGTGGGATTATAACTCAGAGTGTGAGTTCACCACTCGTGGAAAGGGCAAAATAGGCATAAACTCTGTTTGAGAAGTGAAAATCTTCTCGCAGAAAGTTGTTTGCCAGGAGGTCGGAGGCCTGGTCTCGTGTACAGTCACTGAGTGTACTGACAGAGCTGGTCCCCAAGTGACGAATCCAAGAGAAGAGGCAGAGGCGATCCACAACAGAGTCTTTACTGACAAAAAGAGCAACAATAAAGGGGGGAAAAAAGAAAAGCAAACAGACACAAGGGCCCCAAAAACCATGAACTACACAGACTTAGCTTGCAGCCGGCAACATATAACACTGGCTCAAGACTGACTTAGTCTAAGGCTGTTTAAATAGAGATAAACCCAGGTGTAACAAATCAGGCCTAATGAGTAGCAGAGTTCAGCATGAGTCTGGAGAGAGTCGCCCCCTGCGGCTAAAACAGTTCGGACCCATCGAGGCCTTGACTCCACGAGAACTCTAAAGGTGTGCTTGGTATCTAGCACTAAGATGTTAGCAGCAGATCCTTTACGTCTTGTAAGTTGCGAGGTGGGGCCACCATGGCACATCTCACAGATGCTCGATCGGATTGAGATCTGGGGAATTTGGAGGACAAGTCAACACCTTGAACTCTTTATCATGTTCCTCAAACCGTTCTGAAAAACCGTTTTTAGCAGTGGCAGGACGCATTATCCTGCTGAAAGAGCCCAGTGATGTTAGGGAATACCGTTACCATGAAGAGGTGTACTTGGTCTGCAATAATGTTTAGGTAGGTTTTACATGTCATAGTAACAGTCACATGAATGGCAGAATCTAAGGTTTCCTAACAGAACATTGCCCAGAGCGTCACACTGCCTCCACCAGCTCGCCTTCTTCCCAAAGTGCATCCTGGTGACATCTCTTCCCCAGGTAAGTCATTGGTGATTGGTGTAGCCTAAAAACTTCATCAGTGTTTGCCACCATTTTGTTTGAACAGACAATAGCAGAACTCTTGCTACTTATTACACCCTCATGTTTAAAACTCCAGGGTCCCTGGTTCCATCCTTATGGTATCCCATAAAATATTATATGTTCGGTACATGTTCTGTCTTTTTGTGTTTGTTTGTTTAAATGATGTTGCCTTCTGAGGTGTGTCAGTATGTAATATGAAACCAACCAAAACTTTAGTAATACGACTTTCGTCATAGTTTTACTCTTTCTGATGTTTTTGAGATATTGAGGTATATTCTTGGTAAACTTTCCCATCACTAAAACTTAGATACAGGTCATAATACCTGTTTTAGTTCATCCGGGCTGAAGAGTGCACAAATCAAAGCAGATAGATCAAATTTGACGTTTCAAAATACTCGGGTGAGACCATGACATTTACTAAAAACCACCAGCTGTAAAATGGGTCACAGGCGTATCAAAAATATTAAATCAAGCTTACAACTGAGAAGCTGACTTTTTCCGGTTTGAGTCACCAGTTGTCACTTTTCACATAAAACAGGAAGGTGGTTTCCATTGGCTTTGTTTGTTCACAGTAAAACAGACCGCCAAACTTAGCCTATAATATATTCAGATATTGCGAGAGATTTTATGTCAGTATTAAAAAAAATAATAATAATAAAAAAAAGCTCTTTATTTTGTTATCTTATTTGTGTGGATTACTTCTATTACAAGTAGTGCATGTACTTTCAAGCTGAAGTTATCCATGTGATAACGCAAAACACCAAGACGTGGTGAAAGGTCTTAGCTAGGTCACAGCATTCTTGATACGTGTACGTGATAATAATGTTTACGAACAAGTCCCACTCGTCTGTGAGTAATGAACTATTAGGACAAGTTGTAGTCTGAGGACTGAACAGCCAGCTCCAGAAAAAGAAACCTACATTAAACAGCACAGAAACTTCTCAAGACTAAACCCATAAATAAGTTGAAGATTAAAACTGTGTGCTTTTTGCTGAGTCATTGGCTTTATTAATGTTTTTTGTGTGTGTGTGTGTGTGCATTGTGTAAAAACATGATTTAGACATAACATCTGATACTATCCTATATTCTGCACAAAAATGATGTAAAAGATGATGCAATATTTAAAATTTCCAAAGAATTCCCCCGTCTGGTCCCTAACTAGCACTCTAGAAAGAGAAACAGAACTTTTACTATGAAAGCCTGCTTCCTTTATTGTTGCTTCTAGAAACAGGTGGAAAATGTGATCTCAGTGACTTTCATCATGACGTGGGAAAACATGCTCTTTTTCCATCTTGAAACTGTCTAGTTTCATTGTGGCCACTGTAGCCTCACGTTCCTGTTCATGGTAGACAAAAGTGGAACCCGAGCCACCTCGATGTTCCATATGGTATGGAATTCTGAGATGCTATTCCGCTGAGCATGGTCAATTACCATAATCTCTCTTTCAGTTCAAACCAGTCTGGCCGTTCTCTCATCAACAAGGCTTTTCTGCCAGTAGAAGTACGGCTCAATGGAAGTTTTCTGTATAAACTCTGGCACCAACAACCATGCCCGTCAATGTCAGTGAGATCACATGATTTCCCAGTTTCGTGACTAGCACTGGAGTTCCCATCAGCTGGCTAGTTCTCTTATTACATTACAGTTACACATACAGAGTCATTACCAATTTGTTCTTTCTCCAAGACACCTGAAGTGACTTTTGTTTTTAACTGCCAGCCATGCAACATAGAGCAGCTCAGGAAACATTAACCGTGCATTTACATGCGCTAGGAGAAGCTTAGTATCACTCTAAATAATCCTGATAGCAATCCTGATTACACGTCTATAAATGTGATACTTTAGTCTGTACAGGTTGTATTGTTATAATTAACGATTCATTATCAGTGCAATTGCTTCTATAATTTTGATAACCTTAATCTTAATATTAATCTGGATATCTACATATAATACTGTTACACCTTATGGAGCTTAGAAGTATATGAATTTCATATATTTGAATTATATGCACAAAGTACTTTTTTTCACATTTATGGTGTATTTAATATGTTTGCATTTTACTAATGTTTTTTCTTTGTTTTGAACTTCCTCAGACTAAGATTTGTTACTTAATTCCTAAATTATGGGTTATTATATCGAGATATAAATAAATAAATAAATAAATAAATAAATAAATAAAAATTAAAAAAACCCAGAACCTTAAATACAAATTTCAAATCAGAAAAATACAGGTTTTATGTAAATGACACCAAACTTTAAGCTTATAGAATATGAGATTCAACTCAAATCCTTTTTTTGTTTGTTTGTTTGTTTTTCATTTTATTTCAGCAAAACAATCACGTATTGTTTCATATATAATAAATATCCAAATCCTGAATTTTCAGATTTTCTCTCATTTTTCATTCTTATAAGTAATATAATATAATAAAGCCACCCTTTTTAAAACTCGTTTCACCCACACACACCCAAAGGTCACCAGCAGGGGGCGATATGAGAACGTGCACAGGGAATAGATCGTTAGAGAGTACTTTTTTGATCCCCAAGGGGAAAAATTGGTGTCACAACAGCCACAACAAAAGCCACAACGTCTTAGCAGTTCACAAGACTTTAAAAATACACAATAAACTCACAATAAAGAGGGAATAAAAATATACATATAAGTAGCTCTCCAAGTGATTTACAGACTAAGATTAACTGTATAAAATATATTACAGGTTGGCAGGCTTAAAACTGTACATTAGACATGTGTGATGAGCAGCTGTGGTAGAGTGTGTATAGAAATGCACAGTAGTCATAAGTAAAGTGGCAGTGTGTGTGTAAGAATGTGCACAGTGTAGTAATTGGGTATGCAAAATCAGTAGACATGTCCATCATCTTCGATGTCCCAAACCTCACTGTGGGCTCATTGTAGAGTCGGATTGCAGTGGGCAAGAATGACTTCTTTGGATTCTTTCCTTTCCTTTCCTTGTTACAGTGAAGCTGCCATAATCTACTGGAGAAGAAGCTCTGCTGTTTGGCCTGTGTGGCATGGAAGCGGTGTTTGCTATTGACCAGGATCCTCTCAATTTTGTCCACCATCCGCTTTTCTACCACCACCTCCAGGGTGTCCGGTTTGCAGCAGACCTTTTAGAAGGTCTCCAGCAATTTGGTATACATTGAAGGATCTACGTTTCCACAGGAACTAGTGTCTGCTCATACTCTTCTTGTAGACAGCCTCTTTTTGAGGTGGACACCAAGGTATTTATAATCACTGATATATGGAATATATATGGAAAACGCAGGCAAAATAGCTTAAAAGACGTCGAAAGATGGCACCATTGGATCGCTGCGTGCTCGGCCACGAGCAGCTGCAGGTTTTACCATGCAGATGACGACCTCGTAGAAATGACATCAGACAGGAAGATAACTTGAGGATAACCTCAATGGGCTGATTTCACAAACACTTCCAGGGTTTCTGCAGTTCCGGTTCTTTCACCACACTCATAATTGAGGTATTTTACAGTCTGTGAGAAGTTGCTATTTCTAGGTGGTTGTCATCCACTTGTCCTTTCTTCCAGGTCAACCAGACGGTCAAAATATACAGCAAAATTTCCGCTTATAAGGTAAGATTCTAAAACATCATATTCCAACTCTAGACTGAATTTAAAGAGTAAATTCAGAAAACAAGTCATTTAGTTTACCATTTTAGATTGGAATATGGGTTTAACGGACAATACGTGTGAAGGAAGGAATTTAAGATCAATCTGCATATCATATTGCAAGAATGTGGAGATTTAATAAATCACCAGGAGGGGGTGCTGTATTACAACACTTTATACTCAAGGGTAGCTGAGAAATTTCCTGCCGCATCTTTAGAAATATCATGACTATAACACTGACAGCATTGTGTAGTGTTTACACAAAGCAATAACTTTTGTGTGCCATATTTATCTTTCTCCTCGGCGCACTATTCTTCTTCTTCACTCACAGTGCAATAGCTGTATATAGTCTCCACTTCTGTTCATAGCAAACTTGTTTCATATTACCCATGTTGCCTGTGTTCTTGTCGCTGTTATCTTACTGTAATGTGTAATATCTACAAGCACAACGAGACAGATAAGAACAAGACGGAGTTGGATTCCATGTATATTCTAATTCACCCAGCCAATAAAGTCTGATTATTGTTTTACAGCGCACTCCACTAATATTGGTGCCCTTGGTTAATATGAGCAACAAAGGCTGTGAAAAAACTGTCTTTATTGTTTAATCTTTTGATCTTTTGCTTAAAAAAAATCACTAAAATCCTCTGCTCACATGGATATTAAACAATTACAAACACAACACAGGTTTATCAAAAAATATCTTTGTTAAATATTGGTGTGCAATGATTATTGTCACCACTGTGATTTCATATGAGAAAAATATATTTGAAATATATTGCCATTGATAGTTTACTTTTTTTTTTTTAGTACACCTGGGTGACTAGGAACAGGAAATTGTTCAACCATGACTTCCTGTTTCACAGGGGTATACAAACTAGAGCTTTTTGGTAATAAACACCAGAGGTGGTTTTGGAGCACACAGAGAGGTAGCCATATGGAAAAGTACCTCATGCCCACAGTTAAATATGGAGGTGGATCTTTAATGTTTTGAGGCTGTTTTTCTGCCAGAGGATCTGGACATTTTGTTAGGACACATGGCATCATGGACTCTATCAAATATCAACAGATATTAAATGAAAACCTGACTGCCTCTGCCAGAAAGCTTCAAATGGGCCGTGGATCTTCCAGCAGGACAATGATCCAAAACATCATCAACATCAACACAGAAATGGTTTACTGACCACAAAATCAAGGTCCTGCCATGACCATCCCAGTCCCCTGACCCGAACCCCATAGAAAACCTGTGGGGTGAACTGAAGAGGAGAGTCCACCAGCGTGGACCTCGAAATGTGAAGGATCTGGAGAGGTTCTGTATGGAGGAACGGTCTCAGATCCCTCACCATGTATTCTCCATCCTCATCAGGCGTTATAGGAGAAGACTCAGAGCTGTTATCTTGGCAAAGGGAGCTAGCACAAAGTACTGACTAAAAGTGTGCCAATAATTATTGCACACCTATATTTAACAAAGAGATGCTCTAGGTGTTTCACGTTTCATGTGTATTACTGAATGTAAGCAGTTATGGTATAAAACAGTGTATAGAGTAGTACCAGTAGATTGTAGTGATAAATATATTTGACCTCAAACAGTGAACTTATTCATACTTAAGATTCCGCATGCCACCACTGTGCACTTTATTTTTTCATCCTCTTATTCTGATTTCACATCAGCACCTGGAAAGCAGTTGCAGTAGCATGGCAGTACCAGCAGATACCGCTGTTGTCACTGGGAAATTTCTGACACTTCAGCACGCCTTGTTTAAAATGACTTTACACGCACTATGTTCCGTGTCAGTTTGTCAAGTATTTTCCAAAGTTCAAGGTTTACTCAAGGTCACAAGCTTTCTCTTGTGTTTGGGTTTAATCATTTCACCATCGAGCCTGTTCTTGGGAAAAGTTCACTTAGCTTAACTTGCACTTTTAAAGCATGATGCTTGCCCCTAAGCACAAACAATCTCCGGAACAAAAAACACCATAAAGACTTATCTAAAAAAAAAAAAAAGAGAGAGAGAGAAAGTCCTTATGTACACTTCCCACTAAGCCTGTGGCAAAAATAATAAATAAATTTAAATGCTGTCCTGCCTTTATACCATGTGTCTAATGTATGTGTGAGTGCCATCTTAGACGGTCACATTTTGATGATTTTGTGATCTTTGCATTAATACATTTAGTTGGTTAGGTAAGTCAGGAATAAAACACTTGGGAGCACTTAGGATTCTATATGATTTGAAGCATTTGCTCCAGATTGGCATCACTGAACACCCCAAGCCAGGCACGAAAATGCATAAAGCACACTCCCACCAGCCATCATTAGTGCCACTGACCTGCACAGATGATTACGTTTGAGAAGCAAGACTTTATTTTTTGATGAATATAATTACTAATAGGTCAATACAGGTGGTACGATACTGGAGTGATGTATTCAAACGTTCGCTTTTAGAGAGGATTTTTCACCTTAGATTTGTCAGCCTGCCCTGGAAAAAAAAAGTGCAGGTACCGCCCAATTTAGCTATCGGTATCGGTAAAATCCACTATCAGTCGACCTTTAATTTACATGCCTGAAAACTGAGTCATTCAAGCACATGTCAAAGGTTGTCTTTATTTTGTACTTTTCCTCAACAATGGACTAATACCACGTGATTGTCTTTAACATTCTAAATGATTTTATGACTTTGTGTCTAATATTCTGAAATGTTTTTCCAAGCCAAAGGACAAAGCTGCAGTACTGCTGAAATGCCATGTGTTCTGGATGCTAGGAATGTTAAAAACAACAACAACAACAACAACAACAATAATAATGTTGGTTGCACACACAAAATGTTGGTGCGAGGATGTACTGTACTGTTTGTACTGTTACATGTGATCGCTCGTAGCTGCATACTGGCCGTATTCATCACGATCGTTATGTCGTTTACTTACTTACTTGTGCTTAGCTAGCTAGCTATCTACTTACATTTCAGTGATTACGTTAGCTAGCAAGCAGTGAACGGTTCACATGTATCTGAGTTTGTTCGTCAGTAGCCGATTTCAGATTTACAGATAGTCGCTGAGAGTAGAGGTAGGTTAGCCTGCTAAGTTTGGTCGTTTCATAAGGGTGTGTCCACGTTTGAAATATTATTGTAGCGAATAACTTCTATTTAATCGGAGTAATAAGTGTGAAAAGTGCCCTTAGAAGAAACGTCCCCGCTGGGGGGAAAAAAACAATCGAAAAGAAATTCGAATGGTTTCCACTACAAATACCAGTACAAACCATCAGCTAATCATTAAAACTATTATCGGAACTTAATGGTATCCACTAGACATAACATGCCACCAATAGAAGGCAAGAAATTACCTGTACAGACCCACAGGCACCATTACATCCATCCATCCATCTTCTATACTGCTTATCCTTTTTCTTCAGGGTCACGGGGAACCTGGAGCCTATCCCAGGGAGCATGGGGCACAAGGCGGGGTACACCCTGGACAGGGTGCCAATCCATCGCAGGGCACAATCACATACACACTCACACACCCATTCATACACTACGGACAATTTAGACACGCCAATCAGTCTACCATGCATGTGATTGGACTGGGGGAGGAAACCGGAGTACACGGAGGAAACCCCCGCAGCACGGGGAGAACATGCAAACTCCGCACACACAGGGCCATGGCGGGAATCGAAGCCCCGACCCTGGAAGCAGGCACCATTACAGAGTCCATTAAAACCAATACAGTTCCCATTATAACCATTACAATTGATATGCGGGTTTCCATTATTTATTTATTTGTATTTTTTTCAGCAGGGGTTTTTAGGTCTGATGTAATTGGTTGTGTGCTTTAATGCAGGTCTGCGCAGTGCACTTTCTCTCCCAGAGACTCCATCCCGCGTTTTCCCTCTCTCCTTTAAAACCCCTCCAAATCGTTGGATGAAAAAAAAAAAAAAAAAAGGGAAAAGGACAGCAGCTCAGCGAAAGGCGTGCAGGAAGAATCAGGATCAGGAGGAGGAGGAGAGAGGAGACTTTCACTGGGGTGGGGGGGGACCGCCGCCTCCAGCGCACTCCATCCCGATATGATGAAGTGAGATGGGAGAAGCTATGGAGGCCCGGATGGTGGATCCATGGAGTTTGGCTTAAATTTTCAGCGCTGTTTTTTAACATTTCCCCCTCCTCGGATTAGTTTGCAGCTGGTTCTGGTGCTGGTTCTGGTGGTGGTTCTGGTGGGAAGGAGTGCAGATCGGTTTCGGATTTGCAAAAAATGCCGTTCGCCAAACGGATCGTGGAGCCGCAGCTGCTGTGCAGGCACGCCGTGCCCAACGATGACGGCTTGCTCTTCGAGGACCTGCGCTCCATCAGCAACGTGGCGCTCGCGCGCAGCCTCCGCCAGCTCGCCGACCTGGCCAGGCACGCGTGCTCCATCTTCCAGGAGCTCGAGGACGACGTCGTCGCCACGAGCCAGCGCGTGCGCCTGCTGCAAGGCAAAATAGGCCAAATGCAGCAGACAGCAGCGGCGCTCGATCCCAAACTGGAAGCCGTGCGTAAGTAGACTCGCTCCGACTCGCATCGACTCCTATCTTCTACCTTGCAATATGTTCATAATAATAATAATAATAATTATAATAATTATAATAATATGTCCTTAAGGTATAGGTGAGCCCTTGAACACCCCCCTCCCCCCCCCTCTAGACTTCCACATTATCATGTATCACACGCCTGCATGCGTAACCAGCACCTGCGTCGCGCCCCAGTTGCGCGTTCGCATCCCCATGATCCAAACTGCCACTAAACAGTCGCGCTCTGATGGATTTGTCGATTTTTACACGTTGCCGTGGTCCCGAGTAAGTGGTGCTGATTGTTCTCGGAGGTTTCAGGGTGAGGGAGGTGCGCCATGGCTTCTCTGGGTTTAATATTAATAGGAAAATGTTCCGTGTGCATGCACTGCAAAAAAAAAAAAAAAACATTCCAGGCTTCATTCGTTTTATATCCGTAGAGCCTTTTCATCTAAATTGTATGTGGCCTTAAGCTCAATAATGTAGGAAGTTTATATGCAGGATGATGTGCATCATTGTAATACATGGACATGTTTATGCAGTAGGCGCTCTTGTTTAATTCACATCTGGCACTCGGGGTTGGAAGGGGATTTTTAGAGAGGGCTGTATTTCTGTAATTGCAAGAAGATGCTCAGGTGCAGACGGAGGAGCGGTGCATCCAGCACTCCAGTTGCTGGCTGGAAATCATCTGCACTCTGTGATATGTGTCCATGGGTTTTCGTTGTCAAGCAGCCTGCGGTCTCAGAGCGACATGAGCGAACTGATTTGGACAGGGAAAGATTAAGCCATGTAGGTCAAACGAGAGAATAATCTCTGTCTTTATTTTTCCGTGTAGGGTCTGATCAAAAGGGAAATGAGTCCTCTTTTTTCGTGCTCCCTCCACCCACTCAGGCTGACCCCTCATCTCCTGTAGGGGGATGCAAACCAAAGAGACATCAAATCAAAAACAAATGCTATGAGCACTAATAGTGAACGTCAATGGACTTGGGCAACAAGACAGTGCCAGAATATCGTTCATAAACTTTCATGCACTTTAACCAGGCTTATTATGCGTGGCCTGGCCATGCTTAAGCCATCTTCGCTGAGAGAGCGTGTCTGCTTTTGGTATGCACCAGAGAGCACAGCGTGGGTTCTCTTTGTTGAAAGTCCCCCAGAGAGCTTTGGCAGGACTGAGATAACACCGGCAGACTGGCTGGCCTTGTCGTTGCACCCCTCCCCAAGCCCAGTTTGGCTGGTGAGAGTCTGAGTGTCTCCCCACAGGGGCAAAGGTCATGTCAGCCATGAGCTTTGGTCTAAAGGTTGTTCTTAGGTCAGGTAGCCAAACAGCCACCGAATGCCTCCTAGTTTATAATTACGGTTCCAGGACCACCATTTCACACATGGGTCTAATCTCCGGGTGCGTCTCAATCAGCGTCCTAGGTCGTGAATCGGTATATCATGTACACGAATCCGGGCACTGGTAAGGACCTGGCTCACTACACGTCGAGACACTGATGACTCAGTGTCTGGATGCATGATTTCGTACTAACAGTTTGAACGCTACAACAACTATAACAAAATACTTACGTTTGTAAACGAAGTCGGCTGAGAGTTTGTCTGCCATTTTTGTCGAGGATTTAGAAAATATGGCGTCATTTCCAGTACGGGAACATAGTGAGCATCGATGCTCCCTGGTTTATGCCGTGCATCGTGGGATTTTTTTAGGGAGCGAACGTCCCAGTGCACCGGAAGGATTTTGCGATTGAGATGGACTTAAAATGGCCGACTTCCTGATCAGCGCCCCGACTACTGAACTAGGGAGCTGATTGAGACGCACCCTAAGAATGCTGAATGTCAACGCAATCATCTTGAGGGAAGGAAGTGATTTCAAACTTGACTTGATTCAATATGACAAGATCTCCCTGAACTTGTGCAGGATCAAACGGATTGCCTCGAGCTATCTTGAAACTCAAAGGATAAACTCGGACTTGCAGAATCCTTCTGTGAGTGATATCAAGAGTAGCGTGAGAGAAAAAAAAAAATACATCATGGCCGAAAATCCTTCTTTTTACATTTCTATTTTGGTGCTGTGAAAAATAGGAGAGGAGAAATAGGAGAATCTGATTGGTCGGAAGGTGTTGATTAATTTTCTGTAACAGAAGCTCTGACCGTAGCGCCAGCTGTAATTCAGATCATAAGGTTTTATATTAATGTACGCATTCTAATACGTTATCATTTCTATTTTAACAGCTGATTCACAGGGACTTGGTTGCCAGACGCTCCAGAAAAAAAAAAAAAATCAACAATGTTATTTAACAAAGAAAGATGTATAAATCATTGATATGGTAAAGCAGAAAGTTGATTTAATTGAAATTGTTGGAAGATCACTGGGGTATAAGAAGAATAAAACACGTTGTGACGTGCTGTTATTGGAAAATATACTCTGTCACGTCAGCCACTGTGCCGTATTCCGTACTTATCCGAATTCGGAATCCCCATAACAGATACGTGAAACGTACCGTTCTGCTACTGCCCCGAGCGGCGTGTTGATATGACGAGCGTGTCGACATGTTCGAGGTGTGGGGTCGGGCCTGATCCGAGCCGGTTTGATTAATCGCTCACGAAAGTCCGACGTAAGCTTGTGCAAACACGCTACGAAAAATGAGAGCCAGTGTGTGGTCCCGGGACGTGTGTGTTGGCGTTTATGTGGGTTGGTGTATAATATCCCATGCGAGCGTCTAATAAGAGGAGACGGACTAGGCGTTTTTGTGAGCCTCCTGCGTTTTGCAGTCAAAATAAACACACTGAAATGTATGGTCTCCAGGCTGAGATTGAGGTTTTAAAAAAAAAACGCTTGGCTTAGTAAAGCTGTAATTTAGATGGCAGACGCATCATTCCCAGTCAAATAGTCCACTTCTAAACGTAGAAATTAGGTTCACGCTACAATCAGTATCTGTTGGTGCAAACACTTGTTACGTGTATTGAAACGGTGTGTTTCTACAGAGAGCTCTCACAGAGGTCTATAAAGATATATTTTTACATCGTCATTGTTCATGTAACGTAATGGCATGTTCGGTGATGTTTTACGTATACAGTAATGCACACTTTGGTAGTAACGATGCTTAGATAAAAAGTTATTAACAGTAACTGTAGCTCAAATACTGGATGATGTTTTTTGGGGAGGGGTGTGGGGGGGAGGGGGGGGGGGGGGCTTTTTAAAAAAAAAAATTCTAATACTCTAGATGTAGTTTGGGCCTAAACAAAACAAAGTAAACTGCCAGCTTAAATGTTAAAAATGCTTAAAAATTCCAAATGAGATTTTTATTCATTGTTGTTTACCATATTTCATAAATATGAAAAGTCTTATTAGATGATAGAGCTCTGAATTTTTGTTTAGGTCTAAGTACTAAATGACCAAAAAAAAACAACAACAACAACAACAAAAAAAGTAATATCTTTCCTGAATTTTCTGTTTTCTTGTAATTGTAGGTAGATTCATTCTAGGGAGAACTCTCGGATCAAATATGATAGCTTGAAAATAATAGTTTTTTTTAAATTGTGTATGAAAATGAAATTAGCGATTTATGTAAAAACCTTGTGTGCTATATTAGACGATTTTGAATAAATGAACAAGACATTCTGTAGAAGTGATCAGTTTTAATATTTCAACACTGATTTAGCCTCATACACTAGTTCGTTACAATAACTAGCAGAAAGAACTATTGTTAAAAACAGAACCAAGACTTGAGACTTGACTTGGACCTCAGGAACTTCGACAAATGGTGGGAACGTAACGTAAAGCAACAGATATTTCATATCCTATGAAACACATAAGGAATAAAAAACGACAGAACCCCCGCCCCCTCACTCGCAAAAACACTCTTTCCTGTGTGTCCGAAAACCTGAAGTAAAAGCTCTGACATTGGAGACTCCTTCCATAATTTTTAAATAGACGTTGCCGCACAGAAAACTTCATCATATTAGTAGTTACACGCATTTTTCTTAAGGTGGAAATATGTGGGTGGAAAAGACACTTCAAATGATGGAGGCTTTAAGCTGTGAACTGGGACGACTGCTGCTGCTGTTCTAGAACACTAATCAACACGTGCTGACCAATCAGAATCAAGAATTCTACACCCCGTCTGGTCTAAATCAGACATGGATGCATCCATCATTCCCAAAGAGATTACAGTCCTGCTCATGGTCCTGTACAGAAGGGAGGTAATTGCACAGGTGTGTAAGTGCTCAGGATGTGTGGTTTAGCCTGAGGCTGTAGTGCGTTTGAAGCTAAGATGATTATGGTACTTTGGGAACGGATGACGAAGCAGAACGTTAGGCTTGCACCTTCATCAAAGTACCTTTCCGTAGGTACTTTTTCTGTCTCGGCATCTTTGACTAGCTGCAACCCTTGCTGATGTTGCACTCCAAGGCAAAAGAAAAGTCACTGGGGTAAAGCTTCAGATTTCGATATTCTTGTGTCAGGTGAATCATTTATGAAATATTATAAAATCATTAGTAGTAATGAAAATATTTGGCAAATATTAGACTGTTTATTCAAGTAGTTGTACAGACTTGTACAAAACAATTTAATTACACAGTAAATTGAAAAAAAAGAAAAATAATCTGCTGATTATTCCTCCTCGTTCTGATGTGCTTTATGGGAAATTGAGTCCATCCTGGTTCAGATTTCAGTTCCTGTGAATCTAAGCAGAATTTTAGAAAAGAGCTGCATCCATGTAATTAGTATGTGTTCAGTTTTTTTTTTTTTGATAACGATTCATAAAAAGTCAGGTTTCACGCAGTATCTAAAGAAGCGCCACTGATTTGTTACACTTAGCACCAGTGTGTCATTGTTTATAACTGAAATGCTTACACCTACTGATGTAAGGTTTTGGGAACGAGACACGAGTCTACTCATGTATCGCAGTGACAGTGCAGCAGAAGGCATCTAGACTTTACTGAAGCTCGATCCGATATATTAAATTCCGTTTCATTTTTTTGGTAACTGTAATTTGTAGGTATTGTCACAAAGCAGTTTTACAGAAATTAGGATACAGCGCCCTCCACTAATATTGGCACCCTGCGTAAATATGAGCAGAGAAGACTGTGAAAAATTTGTCTTTACTGTTTAACCTTTTGTTACAAAAAAATTCACAAAAATACTCTGCTCAGATGGATATCAAACAATTACAAACACAACACAGGTTTATAAAAAAAAAAATCTTTGTTAAATATAGGTGTGCAACAATTATTGGCACCCTTTTAGTCAATACTTTGTGCTAGCTCCCTTTGCCAAGATAACGGCTCTGAGTCTTCTCCTATAACGCCTGATGAGGTTGGAGAATACATGGCGAGGGATCTGAGAGCGTTCCTCCATACAGAATCTCTCCAGATCCTTCACATTTCCAGGTCCACGCTGGTGGACTCTCCTCTTCAGTTCACCCCACAGGTTTTCTATGGGGTTCAGGTCAGGGGACTGGGATGGTCATGGCAGGACCTTGATTTTGTGGTCAGTAAACCATTTTTGTGTGTAAACCAGTAAAGCAGTTTGATGATGTTTTGGATCATTGTCCTGCTGTAATTCAGTCCATCTCAAATTTGGCGAACACAGCCACTGAGACCAACCACTGTATGAGAAGTATAGCGGTTTGTGCAGGCATAGAATCTGACACATTTACTGAAACAAATACAGTAACGTATTATCTGTGAGAGAGCTACACTGTGACATGCTGACGAGGGCGGTCCTACACGTTTTCGTCATAAGATTGAGATTTTCTCAAAACTGTAAAAAAAAAAAACACTAAAAAAAAAAGTTTGTTTTTTAAAGTCTTCATGACGCAACACGACAAACAGTCAACCAGCATTCCTGTCAGATCTTGACTCTTCAGAAATATAGACCCCCAACCACATGATACATGCGTTGACTGTAAAACTCTAGCATAGAATTGATGCTGGAGATTCAGTACTCCAGCATAAGAGCACGAACTCCACAGTGTGTAATGTGTAATGTGTAATGGAGGGACTGGCTTGCCAGCTTGTGTGCTTGCCAGCTTGTGTGCCATGTAAATGCCATGTCCTCAACACTGTGTCTGCTTAGTAATAGAAACCTTAGGGAGATGTAGCCAAACCTTTTACCAGGCCTCACTGCTGCACCCCCCCTCCTCACTCTTGCTCAGCTCAGAGTGGCCCTGCAGCGAAATTCATTGTCCTGTTGGTTTATTAGGCCAGCTTCACACAAACAAATATAAAGGCACATACTAGTGCTTGTGGACAAGCAAACAGCACTCAGTGCACACATCACGCTTCTTACTCGAGCTCACAGAAAAGCAGCGTGCCATTCTGATGATCATCATCATCATCATCCACGGGCCTCCAGTGACCTGGAAGTGAAGGCACGGTGGGTAAAACATCATCCTTGTTGTTTTGGATAGCATCGTGGAGCTCCGATTGTCCAGCCTCTGGTCTTACAGCATAAGTGCTTTTTCGCTACACACACACACACACACACACACACACACACACACACGCATACAGCCTTTAAGAAGCACAGAAAAATAGTGTTGCTGTAGTACATTTAGATTTTTATTTTTACTATCCTTCACAGACCTTTCAGACATGTTTCCCAAACACGTAGTCTAGGCTGGACCGAATGGTGTTTTTAATCGTAATTCTAAACTGCAAGGTTTAGTCCTGCATAAAAATGAAGTTGATATAACAGGCCTGTTCTTTATAATTGACATTTATTTCATTTGTACTTAACAGTGCTCTTGGATTATCCAATCTGATTGGTCAGTTGTCGATGAATTTTCTACAACACAGTAGTGCTGATTAGCTCTGATATTTCATATAGACTTCAACGGCTATAGATCCGAGCGGCTCTCCATAAATTGATGAATCGTCTTATTTATCAAAGTGAAATGTATAATTGTTGATATTAAGGTTTTGTTTAAGGAGATGTATATGTAGGATTTATGTAGCAGGTAGAGGGTTTTCCACCTTTCAGTTTCTCAGCAATAACAAGCTAGACTTTTCTGTCTTGTTAACTTCAAGAAAGAAAAAAATAAATAAGGAGATGGCTGTTTATAGCTGCTATAATGTGTATAAGTGATAACAGGAATTAACTTGAATCTAGATATCAATGAATAAGATGTGTTCTGTAAGAATTTTTTTTTTTAAATGTAATTGCTGTGGTGTAAGAGGAATCAAACATTTCAGGAAATACTGCCAACTTCTTGTAGAGAGAGTTTGCAGAATTGATGGAAAAGTACAGTTGAAGGTTGAAATCGTCAGGATCCACCGTAGAATTTCACCCAAGACATTTCTCATCGAACCTTGGTAGACTTGTAATTACAGGCTCATTGTGATGAGCTCCTCTGAGACATGCTGTTGATGTTAGGGCAGACTTTTTATTTATTACTGTTTCTGACACTGCCAAATGGATCGGTTCAAACGGTCATGAAGAGATCCTCACTGCAATGTTTGCCCTGAGGTGCACTTGGCCTAACAACGGGGTTAAGACAATGTGGTGGAAATGAGTGTTAAACAACTTCCTCTCAAGCTATCCATCATGAGACATCACAGGAAGTGCTGAGAGGCAACTCTTACGGTGCAGTCTCAACCCAACGTGTGTTGCGGATTTCGACGTGTACAGCTGCCCGATTAATCACGTGTTGGTCGTGATCACGACATACCTGCGTATTATTAAAAATAGTTGACTTTGATATTGTTGAGCTTAGATAGCTAGCTTGGCTACCATTATTTAACACGACTTATTTAAATACCTACACGTGTGAAGGAATATATGCTCCTAATTATAAAGAAGGCTGTTTTCCTTTTGATTTTAAAGAATTAAATGCATAAAAACTATTTGCTCTGAAATTGGATTAGCCATTATCCCCAAACTGTTTTTGGGAACCACACAGTTGTAAAGAATGTCTTTGTATGCTGTAGCACTACAGTTTCCCATTACTGGAAGACATGGTTTGCCATGTTTTGCCATGAAAGAGCTCCTGTACAGATCCCTCACCTCAAACCCACTCAACACTTTTGGGATAAACTGGAACTTCAACTTCACCCCAGACTTCCTCAGTGCGTGACCTCACTGACGCTCTTGTGGTTGAATGAGCAAATCCCCACAGCCACATTCCAAAATCTAGTGGAAAGCCTTCGCAGAAGAGTGAAGGATATTACAACAGCAAAGCAGGAAGTAAATCTGGAGTGGGATGTTCAAACAGCAGATACGAGTGCCATGGTGCCCACAAGCCTTTGGCGTTATAGTGTAACACAAATCAGTCAAATTGGTGGAAGAAATGGCTGCATCCCGGACTGACTGTTATTCCTTTGGCGAATAACTACGTTACTTTTGTCCAAAGGGCCAACATCTACATCGTTTTTGTTTTTTTTTTAAACTCTCGGGCGTTTCCTCCTGTTGTGCAAATCAGCTACATAAATAGTCCTTTTTTCTTCTTACTAAGGCAGAGTCTTTACACGTAACGCCTCCCAATTATTTCCTGGGAATCCCAGTAACAATAAACTACTGTCCAATTAATTGCCATTACATTTCCATACAAAATGCTTCGAAAGGGGTAATGAAATTCAATAAAATCACTCTGGGTATTTAGACACCAGTTAAGAATAATTAAAAAATACAGAGATCTGCATATAAAAAAAAAAAGGAGTAACAGTCTGTCTTTCTGCACCTCTCTACTCTACTTCTTTTTCTTCCCTCGTGTTTATAATGGCCTCAGCAATGTGTCTCAGTGAAATACGATGAAGTGGTACCGTCACTCAAACGTCCGCGTGATGACGGAGAGTTTAGGGTCCACCCTCATGAATAATTAGTCAGGACAGCGGGGTCACTGCCATTCCCTTCTTTTGTTTTCTTAACAGCCAGATGCATATGAGGAGATTAACACAGGAACACACCTGGGCCTGAAGTTAGGAAGGGGGGTGCTGATATTAATCTCTATGGTCTTTGTCTTCTGCTTAGCTTACCATCACCAAATAATTTACGATTATTTGGCTTTTGTTTTTTGTTTTTTTGCTTTAAAAAATTTATTTTTTTTACTTTTTTTGTACTGTTTAGCATTTAATTCTAATTTTCTTTTCAGTAGACATCAGATTTATCCAGGCTAACAGCTTTTACTGTGGTTTAGTTTTGTTTTTTAACAATAATTATAAAACGGACAATATACCGTATATTATCTTAATTTATTCATAACTTCAATGTGTTTCACCTCAGTTTTAAGAAAATGTGTATTTATATTAAAATAAACTCACAAAAAATTCAAACTATGTACATAGGTGCATTCGTGGGATTGCAAAAAAAAAAAAAAAACACCTGCGGAGGTCATGTGACTGACTAAAAATCACATTTAAAAAATTTAAATAAAATAAAAAACACTTCAAACATCATTACACAAAATTTATATATATATATAATGTTCATCAGAAAGTTGAGTATAAAGCTTCATGGTGGAAAAAAATGTCTTGTTGTTTGAAAGTTTTGATTGAATAACTGTCAGAGAATATAACAGTTAATTGTTTGGCAGAATAAAAAATAAATGATTTGACTGTTCAGTCCACCGAACAAGGTGGAGACCAAGATGGATTGAGGGATGGGAATTACAACACACCCGTGTTTTGACTGGGTCTAGACAAAGATAAACAAGTGGATCTGGGAGAACACTCAAGCCCATGGTAGATCCACCAGAAAGTGACGACCCATCTTCCATCACTTTAGCAGTGTGAGAGCTCAAGGGAAGCCCTAAAAACCCTCATCCTAAAAGCACGCCTATAAAACTTCCCAGCATGCCCACTTGGTGACATGATGTGTGATTTAGGGGTTAGTGGCAGGTGTTGTCTCACCCCCGAGGAATATGACTAGCTTAGCTGACTTTCCATTACCTTATCTTTCACCATGAAACCTCACTGGCTGTTTGGTGTCTGAACGTATCACCTTGTCTGGCATTTTAACACCGATCTCTCATTACCTTGATCTTAAAAACATGCCTGGACAAATATAGGAGAGTCAGGTTGCAAATTTAATACGAATTTTTTTTTTTCTTCATAAATCATGAATCTTTGAACATGCATGTACAATAATTTTACATATTTAATACATCCCTGAATAAAACAGTAGAGAGAGGCGAGTAGCGTCGACAGTTTTTCTGCCTCTTAGCAGTCTGCGTGCCCTACTTTCATACGGCTTCTGGCTTTGACAGTACTTTTAATGTTTAATGCCCTTTGATTTGCACTGGAGACACATCAAGGTTCTCAACAAGGCTTGTCGTAGAGATGCTTGCTTGCATGATGGAAAGGCCTAATACACGCCCCAGAAAGAAAAGGTCGTGAGGAGAGGAAAATTTACACCATAGACGAAAAAAAGAAGATACATATTCAACCACAAGGAGACAAAAAAGCCACAGTTTTGATCAGTCTACCCAAAAGCTGTGTAACTTTTATTTCTTTATCCTCATCAGATGGATTCTTAACTCGGGTAAAAAATAAAATCTGAATAAACACTCTGGTATAAGTTGAAGTACACTTTCAACATCTTTATTCAAGTTAAAGTTGAAAATATAAACTCTTAAATGTACTCAAAGTTTCACCAAGGAACCAAGTAATGTGGGAAAACTTTAGGTAGCTAAGGCTAACCAAAAACAGCTTTATTCCTAAGCTCACAAATGTTATGTAGCATGATAAGAACTCTGCTCATACAAACTAGCTGAATGCTAACAGTCAGTTGTCACTACAGGTCGACTGATAGTGGATTTTAAGTCGGGCGGTACCTGCCGATTGGAATTTACTACAAAAATAAACAGTACTGACTGTACCATGAAAATGTACTGTACAGTTTAAAATAAATGAATATATAAATAGTAATATACATTAACTATTAATAAATATTAAAGTAAATAAAAGATATACATCCAGACAGAAACAAAAAGTAACACTCCAAATAACAAATAAAAATAGAGACGTCCAAAATGAATCAAAAACACTTCAAATAACACCACAAAATTTGTCAGCGATAGTTTTTATTCCGCCTCTAGAGGCCGCTCTCGTACAGCGGACCCTTCTCAGCCTCTCTGCAACAGACCGGCAACCGGGAAAAACTATCGGTGTGTATTTTATCGGTGCTGATTAATCCGCAAAAGTGATCAATCAGTCGACCTCAAGTTGTCACAATACAAACTGCCTTAATGAATACAAAGTGTACGTAGCAGCAGATAGAATACTGTAGCTATGTTTCCATCCAAGTTGCGAGTAAAGCACTGTTTGCATCCTATGTGTTCAAGAGAACAAAATCGTCACTTCCGGGGAAACCACTTCCTCGTCGTCTATCCAAACATACCTCTCGCTCGCCGCCGTTTTTACTTTTTCTGAGCCAATTATCCAATCATATGATTTGTTGAAGCAAAGTCTTTGATTTTTTTTGTTGCGCATCGAGGAATTTATTCAGTAAATGCGTTTTGTACATTCGTAGGTTATGCACGTCTTCTAATCGAATAAAAAAAAATTATCCACCTAAATTTTTTTTAAATGCTATCCCAAAATTTGTCTGTGTTTAAGATTAGATTAGGTAGTGATTGAGATCAACTCCTTGAAGCTGTCTAATTCTAAAAATTTAGCACGTGACTTGTTTGAAAATGTAGGAAGTACGATTTTTTCTTTTAAAATGTGGACAGTAAAAGTCAAAAGTGTTACGTGAAAGAACAACTCAAGTAAAGCAAAGGTTTTTTTGGGTTTTTTTTTTTTAAACAGACTTAAGTACAGTAACAAAGTAGTTGTACTGTTGCTTCCAACCTCTGAGACTGTTTCAGTGAACTACATCTGAAATCTTTTTTTTTTTTTTTTTAGTTTACTGTGGTTGGTTTATTGAGTCTAGATTTCCGTGGAATTTTCCCAGACTACGATGGTTTCCCAAAAGCATCCTGTTCTACCGCAGTACATCAGACAAATGCTTTGAAGATGACATTATTATCATACCACCAACACACATAAGTTATGCAGACTACATATTGCTGTATAAGATATGCATCGGCGTGTCACCACAGGTTTCTGTGACTGATGCGAGGAATTCCGTTATCCATGTGGCCGGGGATGTGGGACCTGCTTCCTCTGGGCATGCTGATACCTGTAGGAATTCCCGTGGTTGACTGAGACGTGGGTTTTTGGTTTGGAATTAGAGGGTAGGGTTAATAGTTGGTGGTCTGTGTTTTATTTCTCAAAGAAGGTTAGAGGTTCTTAGCTGTGTTTATAAAGCAGCCTATATAAATCATGGAGAATAATTACTGTAAATAAGGCTTGTCCTCAGGCATAGATTTGCAGTTTGTATGTTACTTGCCATGGAGGAAAGAAAAAGATCCAGACGTCTGTGATCGTTGTGAATTCAATTCTTCGAAAAGGAAATCAGGCAGCTCGTTGTTTATTCTGCTTCAGCTGCTTTTTGGCTTGGTGTGGTTATAGAAATGTGATTACTTTTCATGGTTATTAGAATACATTCACACTAATTGAACAAATCCAAACGTGAGGCTCAGACGATTTCCCGGACCAATCCTGGAGCGTGTGCGGGCCGTCGTTTCTTCAGTTCCCCAGTCACGACTGTAGTCCCTACCTGCAATGAGTTCCCATTCATTTCAGTTTGATACACACAAAAAAAGTGCCGTAGAAAAACTTTACAAAACAAAATATGCTTGGAAGCAAGTAGCAGAGATTTACAAGAGGTTATTCGCATGAAATTTTCACCACACTTTGGTATTAACTCAAGAAATCTGCAAATATAAAGAGATCCAAACATTAAAGTCCATAAATGAAGTAAAAAAGTGGAATGACACGGGGGGGGAAAAGTATTGAACACGTTAAGAAAAAGCAGTTCTCCAAGGCAAGGTAAGGCTGAGATCCATAAGTAGTTGGAAAGTAATTATACCTCCTATCTGTGCAAATTAATATCAGCTGGGTCAGTAAATTGATGGTCTGTAATATGCCAGAGATTAGAAATTAGCAAGTGGTGTAAGACACATTCATCATTGTGCTGTATGAAAAATATGGGTCACTTTGCTGCAGCCTGGACCTCAATATAATGTTGATTCTGGTTATGGTCCTGATCACAGTGATTGTCATATTTAGCGTTTTTAGGGCTGGTTTTCTTTCAGAGCCGTAATGAGGACGTAGATATCATGCAAATATTGTGTTTTTTTGGCCTGGAAAGTGCTGACTGATTTGTGTCCATAAATGTGTTTAATGGCACGGTTGTAATTTAATTGTAATTATTGTTTGCTATCAGAATTGCAGAATTATAGTGAATAACTACAGAAGGCAGCTTTGCTTAGTGCTAGAGCAAGCAAAGTCCAGTCTTAAATCATCAGCCTCGGTATGTATATGAGTCTGGGTGAGGGTCAGAGAGTTGACGGGGGTAGTAGTGATGGTGCTTTCATTCCAAACACGCCTGACCTTGTTTGTTCACGCGGTATAAAGTGAGAATGGAAGGCGACTGAAGCCTAAATAATGAATAGAGCGGCGTCCTGGAGGCCCTTAGCTGCCACTGCAATGCAGGTAGTTTCAGGGAAATTTGGGTCATAAAGGAAAAATGAAATAAAATAAAGCTTGATGTTTTCCTTGTAAGAATGCTGAGTCTTCATTTTAAAAACCCACACTGTCCCTGGCTGCCTGTCATAGGGTTTTGGGCCAATTAAGATGATGATGATGATGATGATGATGGTGATGATGGTGATGATGATGATGTCCCTGGCTATGGATGAGCACAGTTCAGCTGCTGTATAAGATAAGCCTCTAGAGATTAGCCACCGGCTGATGTGCTGTCAGACAGGTTTTTAAATAAGCGTGCAATATTTAGCAGCTCTGCACTAAGGCAAGAATAAAAGCATCCCTCTATCTGAGGTGCTTTTATTTTTTTCCATTGAATTATAAACCCTGGTGATTTATGAACACGAGTAAAATTTCTGGTATAAATCTTCGGTATCAGATTTCCTCTGTTATCTCATGGAGCTTATGATTTCTTATTATAGAGATCACAGAGAGAGATTATGGCAAAAACTGTGGAGATTAATAACAAAATATCAAAATAACAGAACTTTATAATCATCTAATCAGTCGGCTTTGCCCCAATCTAGTGTAAGCACATTAGCATGGCACACCGCAGACAAAACATGTTATGAAGATGCTGTCAGAATCTGAAAGCTGTTTTGGTGAGTTTGGTATTGTACAGAAAATCTTAGGGGATTAGGATTACTTGCTTTGTTATAGAGTATCATGTACTTATCACGGTGCTTTCACACATACGTTTGCCAAGAGGAACATTCATACCGCTGGTTCGTTTTCGGTTTGGTGTTTGGTTTCACAGTGCGCATACGGTCCCCTCCACAACTATTGGAACGGCGAGGCTAATTCATTTGTTTGTGCTGTACACCAAAGACATTTGGGTTTGAGATCAAAAGATGGATATGATATGAGATTTTAGGATTTCAGCCACCCAATTTTTAGGCAGGCAAAAGTATTGGAACAGATCAGTCTTGAAGTAAATGAAAGTAAATTACACGTAATATTTGGTTGCATATCCCTTGCTTGCAGTAACTGCATCAAGCCTGCGACTCACTGACATCATGAAATTGTTGGTTTCTGATTTTCTGATGCTTTTCCTGGCGTTTACCACAGATTTTTTCAGTTGTTGTTTGTTTTCAGGGGGTTTCTCCCTTCAGTCTCCTCTTCAGGATGTGAAATGCATGCTCAATCGGGTTAATGTCTGGTTAAAACCTTCCACGTTTTCCCACCTGATAAAGTCCTCTGTTGAGTTGGCAGTGTGTTTTGGCTCATCATCATCAGCCTCTGATTGACTTTACCCTCTTTTCTCAGCTTCAAAATGGCTTGCCTTTCTCCCATAGACAGCTCTCTGATCTTCATGTTGGCGTCCCCTTTTTAACAACAAATGCAGTCTTCACAAACTAAAACCAAGAGTCAGATATTCACAGATATTTATTGTTTAAACAATCAATATGAAAGGACACACCTGGGTAACAAAAAACACCAGTCAGTCGCATGTTCCAATATTTTTGCTCGCCGACACATTTGGTGATCTGATACAAAATGTG